>NC_041393.1:330218960-330224372 GCF_002162155.2 Triticum dicoccoides | reverse complement strand
CGCCTCCGGTGGTCTCATAGAACATTGAACTTCCCCAACGTGCCGACGTGGGAGCGGGCGCAGGAACTCGCGCCTCCGCCGCGGCTTATCACCGACGAGGATTGTCGCGACAACCGAAAGCGGGTGCACCATCTCGGCATCGCCGAGATGGACGAGGAAGCCATGGCGCTGTGGCGCCAACGCTTTCCACGTGACATCATCAACGAGCGCGAATTCTACATGTAAAGGAGGGTAGAGAGGGAGAAGAGGAGGGTGGAGCTAGCCGCCTCGCGAGGACAAGCGTACGTGGAAAGAGGCCGCTCAATTCAACATGAAGCTAGGAGCAGCGTCCCCTGGGACTCTGACGATGATCAGTATCTTGACGCCTACATTGAGACGTTGGAGGAGGACATCACCGAGGAGGAGTCGGACGATGAGGAGTAGTTGAACTTTCTATGTTTTTATCTATTATGCTATATCTATGCTGAAAACTATATATGTCTCTACTCTCTACTATCTATCTCTACTTCTCTATCTCTACTCTCTACACTTATAAAAAACAGAGTTGGTGATGCTGGTGTGCCTTCCATCTTGCAATATAGGCCATCCAATTTATATCTGACAGATAGGAAGGAAGCTATGGCAATTTTGCAAAAAGATACCCACACCCCTCTCCACATTTGCAAATAAGGCCTTCCCTCGTTCATCCTTTTCTCTCACAAGATAAACTACTCATACAAATGCATCTTGATGTTTCATGCAATGCACGGGCATCTTGCTTGTATCTATCTACGCCAGTATAGACTCAGAGTCGAATGTGTATTGAGTCAGAGTAGAAAGAAGAAGAAACATTAGCGCGTCTACTGGAGCGGCGCACGCGCAATTTTTTGCAGCGACCATTGGAACCAGCACTCGGGGCCCACAAAAGCTGGCTTTTCCGGTGCTGTAAATGCTTTTTTAACGTGTCGTGCATTGCGCTTCTATTAGACATGCTCTAACATGGCAGATGAGTGCTTTAATATTGCCCACAAGATGCGTGAGTATTACTACTCCCTCCTTTCCGGTTTATAGGGCTTATCTCAAAATTTTAGTTTTTTCATTTTATAAGGCCCAATTTGGTTGTTCCCCATCACATGTTTAGATTCCAAAGTGCATTAAATCATTGGATGCAAGTATTAAGAGAAAATTGACCAATGCATGTACTTTATGCATGCATGCATTGCAATTAATGCATTGATAAACATAATTTTTTGAGGAAAACAAGAGCATTAATTAGGTGCTTTTGCAAACTACAAAAAGTATTCCACCACTCACCATCTATCCTGGTTGGTGAGATTTTTGAATTAAGCCCAATAAACTGGAAATGAGGGAGTATATTTTTCTTGCCATGTTGAGATTTTAAAACCATGAGTGCGAACATGCAGAGGAGCAATCAAGACCAAACATGGGATATTGGGGACATCTTCAAGGAGGGTGGCAAGTTAAAGAGGAGCTGCACCGAACCTGTAAGATGAGCTTTGGTAAGTAACACCCTTTCAATTACTTTCGTTTAGCCTCATGTTCTTTGATGTGTATATGTTGTAGTTTCTGTTTCTCTTAGCCTCATTTTCTTTGACGTCTAGCAAGAAGAGTCTTAAAAGTCCTAATGCTTTCATTTTTAGCTTGATGTAGGAAGTGGGTGTTCTCACCTTGGAGTCTGTTTTTATATTTTTCCTTTCGAATTCACTTCTCTAAGTCCTGTTTATTTGGCTTCTACTAAATGGATCTGGGTTGCTCTGAGTATTGATCTAAAAAAGAAGTAACTTCATGTCAAGATGCAGTTTCTGCAAGGAGGGAAGTATGGTCAGCCTCGAGATCATGTTTCCAAAATGAGGCTGGATTACACACAAGGTGCCTGTTCCCTAATGATCGTGGATTAGCCACAAGGTGCAAATTCCCAGATGATGTTGGAATACACACAAGCTAGATGGAGTTGTCAACTGTTCGTGTCCTCGTGGCTCTAATAAAGGCTGAAAGAAAGCGTGCAACAGCCCTTGAGAATGTAGCCGAGTTCTTGAAGAAGCGAAAAGAGCAATCAGATGCTCTGTTCACCCAAGCCAAAGAAGAGATAGAAGAAGCCAAAAAGAAGCTAACAGAGGCAGAGCAGGCTAAGCATCTCCTGCTATCTAAAATTGTTGTCAATACAAATTTTCCTTCATGATAGCTAGGTTCAAATATTTATCCAGTCAGCATGCCTGTTGTGATGTGCGTGCATCTACTTATGTGGCACAAAATATATTTTTTCGGGTCATGTAATAACAGCAATTATTTTCCAAAGAATAACAGACAAAGCCTTGGACATGCTATAGTTGACGCGCAAGCCCAACATTCCAAGTTCAACTTCCACATCAAACTCATGTTCACAGATATCTGCACATTCATAGATAATGTCCACAACCATGATTCACTTCAAAGCCAAAAAATGTGAGGAGAGTTATAAATAAAGAAAAACCTCTAGTTCCTACTACCAGTGCGAGCACAACAAGTCAAGACCATGCATAATTAATTATATTTTGATCATTTTTTGACCAACCGCGAATAACTTCTGGAAGCAGGTATAATTTCTAATGTCAGCCGCGGCTGGGGTCCACGATGTTTTGAGCCAAACCGGGCAACACACTGGGTGTCTATGCCGACGACGTGGTGGTCGTAGCATTCGTGGGTTCAGAGTAGTGCCGGCTCCCGTGGTATACTATTCCTCAATGTCAACGGTGGCCGCAAACGTGTTGGCCACCTCCGCCAACATGCTGAGGTTCCGCCAACATTTACATCGGATGGTGCGGCCAACCACGGTGCATTGGACGCGTGGTCCCCCATGTGCCGGCATGCAGCAACTGGCCACTCCTCTGCGAGCAGGCTTGGAGCATCGAGTTGATGCACCAGGGGCAGGATATGGGGAGCAGCGGTGTGGTGTGATTCTTGCTAGGCGTCTGGCCTCGTTTAAATAGCGAGCGGACGAGAGGAGGCAGCCCATGTTGTGTTCTAAAATGCCGGCCGGCTCGCGGAACAACGTGTTGCCGCCACACGCGTGGATTCAATGGAGGCAGACGAGGCAGTCTGAAGCTGGTTGCATGTGGCGAGGAGGCGTGTTCAGCCTGGCCTGCAATGAGTGGGGCCCTCTTGGCCCATGCCGATTCAATACCTGCGCTATAAGAGGTCGCGTCCGTGTCAGAGCAATCACTCCCTCTAGTCAATTTTTATTTCGGAATAACAAAATCTCGTTTTCCATTCACATTTTACAAGTAAAATTCATGGACAAACTTTGACCCAAAATACGATCGGGACTAGTAAACCAGGACAGGTAGTAGTTATGAATTCCATTTTTGCTCCATACCAATAGTTCTAAAAACTACTTAGTACTTATAACGCGCCATTAAAAATCAGAACTCCTACCCCACTAAAAATGATACTTTAAATGTGGCTACTCGATCAATGGCAACTAGCGAGCCACCGCCTCCAGGTCGTTCACCTGTGGTCCCGACCATCAACTCCTACGGATCAAATTATCATGCGAGCTGACTATTCCTACAAAGGTGCACTCCACCACGTACATGGTACCCGTGCATGCAGCAATCGTGCACCTAGGGTTTTAGGGTTCATTCATTTATGGTGCCTTTACATAACTCTCATGTGTGCGAGACAGCAAGAGACCGACTGCGCGTGTGCGCCTCTTCTCTTCATATATGTACTCCACCGTTTATCTGGTGTCCAAAAAATTATACAGTAGTAATAACTAGCAAATGTGCCAATGCGTTGCCACACGATCAAAGTAGATTAATACATATTCACCGATTTGATAGAAAAAAGAGTCTAGTTTTGAAATACATATATCACTAAAAATATGTTATGCTTCACTCAAAATATATTCCGTTGGCATTTTTGATGAGATAAGGGAGGAATGTGGTTGGTTTCAAGATTCAAGAAGTGGTATATCTCTAATTTCAACTCTTACTAGCAACATGCCCATGCGTTGCATGGAACAATGTCACATCCCTAGTTCTGGTATGACCTAGACTAGCTAGTCATGTGTGCATCATGTTTAAATTCCATTTAAATTTGAAATGGGGATTTGTGAAACCCTCAGAATCATCTCTGAAAATGACCCAAATAAAAATTGCTCCAAAAAGGTCCAAGAAAATGTTCATGTTGCTCTCTAAAAATATTGGACAGAGATAAAAATCAAACCAATATTTTTAGGAGCTCATAAGTATTTATTTTAGGCATTTGGAATTAATGCATAATTATTTGCATTGGATATATATTTGTTATATATATAATATATGTCCAAAAATTATGCCATTTGTTGAGGAGCTCTGGAATAATGTTACTAGCCCCTACAAAAATTGGCATAAGAATATAAAATGGTTTAGTATTTTTATTAAACCAAACAAATGTCAGAAAATAGAAAAGAAAAATAAAAGGGAGAAGAGACTACTGGACTTACCTGCAGCCCCTGTGCAGCCCAGCGGCCTAGCAGGCCGGCCCAGCCAGCAGGCGGCCCAGCCCAACTGCCAGGAGCTTCTTCAAGCTCCTGCCAGTAGGAGCTGCTGCGTGGCCGCGCCACAGCCGGCCGTGGCCATGTCTCCCCGCCACCTCCTGCTTCCCCTCCTCATTGCTCTGGCCTCCCTGGACGTCGCCACGACGCCCCGCACCTCTCTCCCTCTCTCTCATTCCTCCCCCTCCCCTGGTCTCTCTCCCACGCGCACGGCCGAACGCCACCGTCGCCGCTGCTCGCCGTCACCGTAGCCTCCACTTCCCCCTCGCCTCTCTGATACGCGCAAGAGCTCCGCCTCCTCGTCCTGAAGCTCTCCGCCGAGCCACGCAAGCCGGAGCGCCCCATGGAGCCGTCGCCGTCGCCATCTTCGCCTCCGGTCGCCGGAGATCATCTTCGCCGCCCCGCTGTCTTCAGCGTGTCCCCGAGCTCACCGACAAGCCCGTCGAGTCCGCTGTGAGCTTCTGCTTCGTTCCCCTCTCCCCACTCCTCCGTTATCGCACCGTAGCCCCCTTTCCCCGCCATGGCCGTAGCTCCTCGCCCCTGTTCATGTCGCCACCGTCACCCTAGCCACCGCAGCCTGCAACCGAGCGCGTCACCGTGCTCCTGGTGCCACGAGGGTGCCGCAGAGCCCCTCGGGTGGCCTCCCCGTGCCCTCCAGCCCCTCTGCCGCTCGAGCCTGAGCTCTGTCCGCCGCCGCAAGCTCTGCTCTGGCGAGCTCCGGCCTCCCCGGCTCCTCCCCCCTGCCCCACTGGATGCGCGCGAGCACCAGCTCCTCGGAGATGGTCTCCGCCTCCCGGATGGTCGCCGGAGCGACAATCCTGAGCCCTCCGCCGCCTACGGCCTCGCCGGCGGCTAAACGCTGGCAGGATTGGCCGGGTCAACCCCGCTAATTAACCCCC
>NC_041393.1:330209623-330218579 GCF_002162155.2 Triticum dicoccoides | reverse complement strand
ACTGACATGTGGGGCCCGGCCCTGCTAATTTTTAGTTTAAGATTAGCTTGACAATTAATTAACTCCGTTAATTAACCATGACACTGACGTATGGTCCCACTGGTCACGTTTGACCCGGACCTGGCCGTTGACCCGCTGACGTCACGCTGATGTCAGGCTGACGCAATTATTCATTTTCTGGATTTAAAATTAATCAGGAAATTCCAGAAAACTATATAAACTTCAAAAAAATCATAGAAATTCAACCGTAGCTCAGATTGAAATAATTTATATATGAAAAATTATCAGAAAAATGCAATCTTTCCATCTGTACTAGTTTCATGCATGACAAACGAACTTATACCTACTGTATAAGTGAAAACATGTGAATGGCATTTATAAATGTTAAATTTGGAGTTGCATTTGAACCCTTGGTTCAAATGGACTTCATTCAAACAGAATGCTAGTTGCATTAGCTCAAATAGCATCACATCTACATGCCATGTTCATGTATCATATTGTTCCATATGCTTGTGTATTGGTTGTCGACACCGTTCCTTCTCGATAGGTCCTGCTCCGGAGACCATTCCAGAGTACCTGTCTGAGGAGCAGTGCCTTCCTTGTTGATCTACCAGGCAAGCAAACCCCCTTTTTCATTCTGATACAATCCTACTCTCTCGTTCCTTCTCTCAGTTATTGCATTAGGTCAACAATGATTCATCTGCTACTTTGTGCTGCGGTAGTTGAACCCATTCCTCTGCATGACCTGTCATTGCCACAGTAAATAGTTGAAACCCACTAGCATGTGTAGGAGTTGATTGAAGCCATTGTTGTGTTCCTACCATGTTATGCCTGCTATTGCTTAGAGCGTGTCAGGTCTGATTCATTGGGAATGAATTGGAGTGCAGTGCTCTATGTTCTGATGCTGAGAGTGAAGTGTGTGAACACGATTTGGTAAAGGTAGCGGTGAGAGGCCATGTAGGAGTACATGGTGGGTTGTCTCACTGGAACCGTCCTTAAGCAATGAGTTCTATGTATGTTGTCCAATGACTCGATACTACCACACATTGGGCTCCGGGCGCTCCAAGCCCTCTCGACTTATTAACCAACTTGATCTCTATCTAGGAGTCGCAACTAGTTCCTTGTGTTTGTAGGTAGTGCTATTTTTCTACCGAGTGGCACCCGGCAGGGTGGGCTTGGGACAGACTAGGCACAGGTGGCATGGTGTACCAAGTGCCACCCAGATGGTGGGCTTGGGAACCCTGCTCACATCTCCTTGCGGATGGAACCCAAATAGGCGATAAACCTGGATTGGAGTCTTGTGTGGTTAGTCAGGTCGTGGCCAACACCCTCACCAGGCTCCCGCTTGAAGGTTGCCAAGATACATGACGTGTACATGGCGGTAAGTGGCGAGAGCGTGTGTGAAGAAGTACACCCCTGCAGGGTTAACATGATCTATTCGAATAGCCGGGTCCGCGGTTATGGTCTTCTTGGATGCTTACATGGTACATAGACAACTTGAAGTGGATACTCTAAAATGCTCAAGACAAGTGTGAGTGCTATGGATGGCCTTCTCATAGGGAGACGGGGATGAATCCATACTAGTGTATTGTGTGGTGATTAGTGGACTCGTGTGCGCCATATCACCTCAAGAGTTTCTGGTAGTCGTAGAACAGGATAGCCACAGAGTCAAAGCTCGCTTGCTGCAACTAAACCCCACATTACCCTCTTGATACAAATGCATGTATGATAGGATTTGATGTAAGTCTTGCTGAGTACCTTTGTACTCATGTTGCTTTATTTATGTTTTTGCAGCGGAGACTTCGGTCTTACTAGTGTTTCTGTGGACTTCGACGAGTAGCTTGTACCTCAGCTACGATCTTGATCGGATGTTGTAGATAGTCAGGCTCTTCAGCCTTTTTCATTGTAGATGTTTGTACTCAGACATGTAATACTTCCGCTTGTTGCTTGTATGCTCTGAATGATGGGTCCTGTGACCCCTGTTTGCAATAAATGCTATGATGGCTCTTCTGAGCCTTTATCTATATGAGTTGTTGAGTTATGTTGTGATGCCATGTTGTACAACACATACTTGCATGTTATGTGTACGTGTAATGTGTATTGCTATGTGTGGGATCTGACTATCTAGTTGTTTATCCTTAGTAGCCTCTCTTACCGGGAAATGTCTCCTAGTGCTTCCACTGAGCCCTGGTAGCTTGCTACTGCTCCGGAACACTTAGGCTGGCCGGCATGTGTCCTTCTTCGTTCCTGTGTCTGTCCCTTCGAGGAAATGTCACGCGGTGTCTACTGGAGTCCTATTAGCCTGCTACAGCCCGGTTTACCGGAGTCATGCTAGCCCAGTTGCTACAGCCCGGAATCACTCGCTGATGACCGACACGTTCGTTGCTGGGTCATGTATGCCTGTCCCTGTAAGTTAGTGCCACTTCGGGTTCACGACTAGCCATGTCAACCCGGGTTCTTGTCATATGGATGCTAGCAACACTATCATATACGTGTGCCAAAAGGCGCAAACGGTCCTGGGCATGGTAAGCCGACACCCGTGGGAATACCGTGCGTGAGGCCACAAAGTGATATGAGGTGTTACATGCGAGATCGATGTGGCATAGAATCGGGGTCCTGACAGCTTTGGTATCAGAGCCTGACTGCTTGTAGGATTACCAAGCCAAACTGGTTGAAGTTGAGTCTAGAAATTCTTTAGTGATGTAAGGGAATTTATTGTGGGAAGGAACGTAAGGCTCTTTTTACTCCTTTACCTCATGGCTTTCTGATCTGAGTCATCCTATCTTTCCTACGGGGTTAAGGAACTAGGCTTCTCTTCCGTCTATCAGGATCACGTGTTACTACTCCGTAGTCCCATAGGATTGGTTGATCAGAGTCATACCCCAGTTTCGAGTAGTTCCGGTGTAGCCTGTTTAGTATGATCTCAGAACCTTGAGTGCTGATGTTGAGTTGTTGTACTACTCCATTTTTAGCAGGATGTCTCATTCTAAGCATTTTACTGCCGTTATGATGCCGGAATTGCCCTAGGAGGTTGAGAGTTACTAGTTTCCTTATCCTACATTCTATAGCCTATAGATGATGCTGATTCCGTCCTTGGTTTCGTTTCTCAGGATGTCATCAGCTAACCGAAGTTCTGTTGCTTGTAGCCAGAACCACGGAGATGGTAGGGACGAGGATCCTCCCGACCAGCCTTCATTGGCAGAGTTCATGTTAGAAAGGGAGAGGAACAAGCGTGAGTCTAACCGCTTGTTGGCACGTATCGAGGAGAACACCGCACATCAGTTCAATGGGTCTACAACCATTCATGACTTCATCCGCTTGCACCCACCTACCTTTCATCATTCCATCGAGCCACTCGATGCAGATGACTGGCTCCGTAGCATCACTCATAAGCTGCGTTTCGCGAACGTAGCTGAAGATGACAAGGTCACCTATGCCACAGACCACCTCGAAGGTCCTGCTAGTCTTTGGTGGCAGAACTATGAGGCTATGCTTCCAGCTGGCCAGATTCCTACCTGGAGAGATTTCACTGAGGCTTTTCGTGAGCATCACATTCCTGAAGCCCTCATTGATCGCAAGAGAGAAGAGTTCTGTAGTCTCACCCAGAGTAAGATGGATGTTGATGCTTATAGTAGAGAGTTTGAGAACCTCGCCCGCTATGCCACAGAAGAGGTGTCCACGGACGCCAAGAAGCAGGCTAGGTTCTGGAAGGGTCTCAACCCTATGTTGCATCGTGATCTCCACCTACATCGTTGTGATACATTCCAAGACCTTGTGAACAAGGCCATTAATGCAGAGACAGCTCAACACACTTACGAGGAGTCTCTTAAGCACACCTGTGAGTTGGGATCTTCTTCCGGTTCAGGCTCGCAGAAGCGCCGGATTTGGGTTCCAAACTCCGCTCTTCCTTCCGGATATTCACCGAGGCCATCTTATGTGGTGCCTCCTGCAGCTCAGTCATATGTTCCACACATGCCTACTGGTAGACCGCTTGTTAGTGCGGGTCCACGTCCAACCATAGGGACTTGCTTCACATGCGGGAAGCTAGGACACTATGCACGTGACTGCTCCCAGGCTAGTTATGCTCCAACCCAGCCCGAGAAGTCTATTGGCTGTGTCAAGCCATCAAGCAAGATGATCAGTGTCAAGTCAGCTCCCACTGAACGTGGACGTGTGCATCACGTCTTAGCTAAAGACGCTCATGATGATCCAGATGTCGTACTTGGTACACTCCTTGTCAATTTCCATCCAACATCGGTTTTGTTCGATACTGGAGCGTCTCACTCCTTCATTTTTGAAAGCTATGCTAACTTGCACAACATGTCATTTTGTGATATGCTCTCTCCACTAGTCATTCAAACTCCTGGATCCAAATGGCAAACTTCTAGTGTAAGCCATGGTAACGAGATCCTTGTTGATAGGCTTGTATTCCTTGCATTACTTATAGCCCTGAAGTCTACAGATATTAACATAATCTTGGGTATGGACTGGATGAAAGCTCATTATGCCAAGATTGATTGTTACACTAGGTTTGTTCAGCTTACACACCCATCTGGCAAGATAGTCACTGTCTCCACTAGAGTTGCAAAGCGTCAACTCTATTATCTTAATGCCAGCCCTCTTCCAGACCTTCAAGATATCCCGGTAGTCCGTGACTTTTCGGATGTCTTTCCAGAGGAACTGCCAGGTGTTCCACCTGACAGAGATGTAGAGTTTGTCATAGATCTTATCCCAGGGACTGCTCCAATCTCTAGGAGACCTTACAAGATGGCACCCTTAGAACTAGCCGAGCTTAAGAAACAACTTGATGAGTCCTTGCAAAAGGGTTTCATCCATCCTAGTTCTTCTCCTTGGGCTTGCCCCGTCCTTTTTGTCAAGAAGAAGGATGGTACGGATCGGATGGTTGTAGATTATCCACCCATTAATTTGGGCACGATAAAGAACAAGTATCCGCTCCCCAGGATCAACGATCTATATGATCAGCTTGCTGGATCCTCAGTCTTTTCCAAGATGGATTTGAGGTTAGGCTACCACCAAATCAAGATCAGAAACGGGGACATCTCTAAAACGGCTTTTGTCACTCGTTATGGTCAGTACGAGTACACCGTCATGTCCTTCGGTCTAACCAACGCTCCAGCTACATTCTCCCTCTTGATGAAATCGATCTTCATGGAGTACTTAGATAAATTCGTTGTGGTTTATCTCGATGATATTCTTATTTACTCGAAGAACGGGAAGAGCATGCCGAACATCTTAGACTTGTGTTAGAAAAACTCAGAGAGCATCGCCTTTATGCCAAGTTATCCAAGTGTGAATTTTGGTTGCCAGAAGTGACCTACCTAGGCCACGTAATCTCTGGTAAGGGCATTGCTATCAATCCCGAGAGAGTTAAGGCTGTTCTTGATTGGACTCCACCTGAAACCGTTAAACAAGTTAGGAGTTTCCTTGGTCTAGCCAGCTATTGTCGCCGCTTTGTTGAAAACTTCTCTAAAGTGGCCAAACCTCTCACGGAACTTCTCAAGAAGGATAAAAAGTTTGAGTGGTCCGCACAGTGTGAGTACAGTTTTCAGGAACTGAAAAGACGCCTGACTTCTGCTCCCATACTTGTGCCACCGGATTTCACTAAAGACTTTGTTATCTATTGCGACGCCTCACGACAGGGACTAGGTTGCATTCTTATGCAGGATCGTCATGTGATTGCCTATGCATCTCAACAGTTGCATCCACATGAGGAGAATTATCCTACACATGATTTAGAGCTTGCAGCCGTAGTCTATGCACTCAAGACCTGGCGACATTACCTTCTTGGTAAACGTTGTGAGATCTACACCGATCACCAGAGTCTTAAGTATATCTTCGCCCAACCAGATTTGAACCTTAGGCAAAGACGTTGGTTGGAGTTGATCTCAGATTATGATCTAGGGATTACCTACACCCCAGGAAAAGCTAATGTCATGGCTGATGCGCTAAGTCGTAAATCCTATTGCAATAATCTCATGTTGCAGCAGGGTCAACCACTTCTCCATGAGGAATTCTGTAAGCTTAATCTTCACATTGCTCCTCACAGATTCCTTTCTACCTTGGTGGCGAAACCTACTCTTGTGGATCATATCATAGAAGCCCAGAGGCATGATACGGGGATTACCCGGATCAAGAGAAACATCTCCGAGGGTATTGCTGGTAGTTTCTCTATAGATGATCGAGGTGTCGTTTTCTTTGGGAACCGCCTGGTGGTCCCCAAGAAGCAGCATCTTCGACAATTGATTCTTAAGGAGGCGCATGAATCTCCTCTCACGATTCATCCCGGTAGTACTAAGATGTATCAGGACCTACGCCAGAGGTTCTGGTGGACTAGGATGAAGAGAGAAATCGCCGACTTCTTTGCTAATTGCGACGTTTGTCGTTGCGTTAAGGCAGAGCATCAGAGACCTGCTGGCACCCTTCAGCCTTTAGCTATTCCTGAATGGAAATGGGATAAATTTGGTATGGATTTCATCACCGGCTTTCCCAGGACCAAGAGAGGGAATAATGCTATCTTCGTAGTCATTGATCATCTCTCCAAAGTGGCGCACTTCCTACCAGTTCGAGAGAGTATCACCGCTAGTCATCTCGCTGACTTATATATTTCTCGAATAGTATCACTTCACGGTGTTCCACTAGAGATCAATTTAGACCGTGGCAGTCTTTTCACTTCTCATTTCTGGGAGAGTTTCCAAACTGCCATGGGAACCCATCTTTCCTTCAGTACCGCTTTCCACCCTCAGTCGAGTGGTCAGGTGGAACGGGTCAATCAAATCCTTGAAGACATGCTTAGAGCTTGCGTTATCTCATTCAGCATGGATTGGGATCTTCCTTTCGCCGAGTTTGCTTATAACAATAGCTATCAATCCAGCCTCAAGAAAGCTCCTTTTGAGATTCTCTATGGACGAAGATGTCGAACACCTTTGAACTGGTCAGAAACCGGTGAAAGACAATTCTTTGGACCGGACATGATCCAGGAGGCAGAAGAGCAAGTTCGCATCATTCGTGAGAATTTGAAAACAGCCTAGTCTCATCAAAAGAGTCAGTATGACCGCCATCATAAGGATATGACTTATGAAATTGGCGACAAAGCCTACCTTCGGGTCACTCCTTTGAAGGGTACCCATCGCTTCGGTATCAAGGGCAAGTTGGCTCCTCATTACATTGGTCCTTTTCGCATTCTCGCTAAACGAGGAGAGGTTGCCTACCAGTTGGAACTACCCCCACATATTTCTCGAGTTCATGATGTCTTCCACGTCTCTCAACTCAGGCATTGCTTCTCGGATCCCATCCGCGGAGTGGACCACGAAACGCTTGATCTCCAAGATAACCTCACATACCGGGAGTACCCGGTTCGCATTCTTGATCAAGCAGAGCGTGTTACCCGACGTCAGAACATCAAGTTTCTCAAGGTTCAGTCGTCTCATCATTCTGATAGAGAAGCTACCTGGGAGCGAGAAGATCGTCTTCGACTAGAGTACCCCACCTTCTTTCCTTCGACCCCTGAATCTCGGGACGAGATTCTTTCAAGTGGGGGCGAGTTGTCACATCCCTAGTTCTGGTATGACCTAGGCTAGCTAGTCATGTGTGCATCATGTTTAAATTCCATTTAAATTTGAAATGGGGATTTGTGAAACCCTCAGAATCATCTCTGAAAATGACCCAAATAAAAATTGCTCCAAAAAGGTCCAAGAAAATGTTCATGTTGCTCTCTAAAAATATTGGACAGAGATAAAAATCAAACCAATATTTTTAGGAGCTCATAAGTATTTATTTTGGGCATTTGGAATTAATGCACAATTATTTGCATTGGATATATATTTGTTATATATATATATATAATATATGTCAAAAAATTATGCCATTTGTTGAGGAGCTCTGGAATAATGTCACTAGCCCCTACAAAAATTGGTATAAGAATATAAAATGGTTTAGTATTTTTATTAAACCAAACAAATGTTAGAAAATAGAAAAGAAAAATAAAAGGGAGAAGAGACTACCTAGACTTACGTGCAGCCCCTGTGCAGCCCAGCGGCCTAGCAGGCCGGCCCAGCCAGCAGGCGGCCCAGCCCAACTGCTAGGAGCTTCTTCAAGCTCCTGCCAGTAGGAGCTGCTACGTGGCCGCGCCACAGCCCGCCGTGGCCACGTCTCCCCGCCACCTCCTGCTTCCCCTCCTCATCGCTCTGGCCTCCCTGGACGTCGCCACGACGCCCCACACCTCTCTCCCTCTCTCTCATTCCTCCCCCTCCCCTGGTCTCTCTCCCACGCGCACGGCCGAATGCCACCGTCGCCGCTGCTTCCCGTCACCGTAGCCACCGCCTCCCCCTCGCCTCTCGGATACGCGCAGGAGCTCCGCCTCCTCGTCCTGAAGCTCTCCGCCGAGCCACGCAAGCCGGAGTGCCCCGTGGAGCCGTCGCCGTCGCCATCTTTGCCTCCGGTCGCCGGAGATCGTCTTCGCCGCCCCGCCGTCTTCAGCGCGTCCCCGAGCTCGCCGACAAGACCGTCGAGTCCGCTGTGAGCTTCTGCTCCATTCCCCTCTCCCTACTCCTCCGTTCTCGCGCCGTAGCCCCCTTTCCCCGCCATGGCCATAGCTCCTCGCCGTCGTTCATGTCGCCGCCGTCGCCCTGGCCACCGCAGCCCGCAACCGAGTGCGTCACCGTGCTCCTGGTGCCACGAGGGTGCCGCAGAGCCCCTCAGGTGGCCTCCCCGTGCCCTCCAGCCCCTCTGCCGCTCGATCCCGAGCTCCGGCCGCCGCCGTGAGCTCTGCTCCAGCGAGCTCCGGCCTCCCCGGCTCCTCCCCCCTGCCCACTGGATGCGCGCGAGCACCAGCTCCTCGGAGATGGTCTCCGCCGCCCGGATGGTCGCCGGAGCGACAATCCCGAGCCCTCCGCCACCTACGACCTCGCCGGCGGCTAAACGCCGGTGGGATTGACCG
>NC_041393.1:330197077-330209226 GCF_002162155.2 Triticum dicoccoides | reverse complement strand
GTGACACTGACATGTGGGGCCCGGCCCTGCTAATTTTTAGTTTAATTAGCTTGACAATTAATTAACTCCGTTAATTAACCATGACACTGACGTATGGGTCCCACTGGTTAGGTTTGACCTGGACCTGGCCGTTGACCCGCTGATGTCATGCTGACGTCAGGCTGACGCAGTTATTCATTTTCTGGATTTAAAATTAATCAGGAAATTCCAGAAAATGATATAAACTTCAAAAAAATCATAGAAATTCAACCGTAGCTCAGATTGAAATAATTTATATATGAAAAATTATCAGAAAAATGCAATCTTTCCATCTGTACAAGTTTCATGCATGACAAACCAACATATACCTACTGTATAAGTGAAAACATGTGAATGGCATTTATAAATGTTAAATTTGGAGTTGCATTTGAACCCATGGTTCAAATGGACTTCATTCAAACAGAATGCTAGTTGCATTAGCTCAAACAGCATCACATCTACATGCCATGTTCATGCATCATATTGTTGCATATGCTTGTGTATTGATTGTCGACACCGTTCCTTCTCGATAGGTCCTCCTCCGGAGACCGTTCCAGAGTACCTGTCTGAGGAGCAGTGCCTTCCTTGTTGATCTACCAGGCAAGCAAACCCCCTTGTTCATTTTGATACAATCCTACTCTCTCGCTCCTGCTCTCAGTTATTGCATTAGGTCAACAACGATTCATCTGCTACTTTGTGCTGCGGTAGTTGAACCCATTCCTCTGCATGACCTGTCATTGCCACAGTAAATAGTTGAAACCCACTAGCATGTGTAGGAGTTGATTGAAGCCATTGTTGTGTTCCTACCATGCTATGCCTGCTATTGCTTAGAGTGTGTCAGGTCTGATTCATTGGGAATGAATTGGAGTGCAGTGCTCTATGTTCTGATGCTGAGAGTGAAGTGTGTGAACACGATTTGGTAAAGGTAGCGGTGAGAGGCCATGTAGGAGTACATGGTGGGTTGTCTCACTGGAACCGTCCTTAAGCACTGAGTTCTATGTATGTTGTCCAATGACTCGATACTACCACACATTGGGCTCCGGGCGCTCCAAGCCCTCTCGACTTATTAACCAACTTGATCTATGTCCAGGAGTCGCAACTAGTTTCTGGTGTTTGTAGGTAGTGCTATTTTTCTACCGAGTGGCACCCGGTAGGGTGGGCTTGGGATAGATTAGGCACAGGTGGCACGGTGTACCAAGTGGCACCCGGATGGTGTGCTTGGGAACCCTGCTCACATCGTTTGGGGCCGTGAGCGACACCCCGGCCGGATCTCCTTGCGGATGGAACCGAATAGGCGATAAACCTGGATTGGAGTCTTGTGTGGTTAGTCAGGTCGTGGCCGACACCCTTGCCAGGCTTCCGCTTGAAGGTTGCCGAGATACATGACATGTACATGGCGGTAAGTGGCGAGAGCGTGTGTGAAGAAGTACACCCCTGCAGGGTTAACATGATCTATTTGAATAGTCGAGTCCGCGGTTATGGACTTCTTGGATGCTTACATGGTACATAGACAACTTGAAGTGGATACTCTAAATTGCTCAAGACAAGTGTGAGTGCTATGGATGGCCTTCTCGTAGGGAGACGGGGATGAATCCATACTAGTGTATTGTGTGGTGATTAGTGGACTCGTGTGCGCCATATCACCTCAAGAGTTTCTGGTAGTCGTAGAACAGGATAGCCACAGAGTCAAAGCTGGCTTGCTGCAACTAAACCCCACATGACCCTCTTGATACAAATGCATGTATGATAGGATCTGATGTAAGTCTTGTTGAGTACCTTTGTACTCATGTTGCTTTATTTATGTTTTTGCAGCGGAGACTTCGGTCTTACTAGTGTTTCTGTGGACTTCGACGAGTAGCTTGTACCTCAGCTACGATCTTGATCGGATGTTGTAGATAGTCAGGCTCTTCAGCCTTTTTCATTGTAGATGTCTGTACTCAGACATGTAATACTTCCGCTTGTTGCTTGTATGCTCTGAATGATGGGTCATATGACCCCTGTTTGCAATAAATCCTATGATGGCTCTTCTGAGCCTTTATCTATATGAGTTGTTGAGTTATGCTGTGATGCCATGTATGTACAACACATACTTGCATGTTATGCGTACGTGTAATGTGTATTGCTATGTGTGGGATCTGACTATCTAGTTGTTTATCCTTAGTAGCCTCTCTTACCGGGAAATGTATCCTAGTGCTTCCACTGAGCCCTGGTAGCTTGCTACTGCTCCGGAACACATAGGCTAGCCGACATGTGTCCTTCTTCATTCCTGTGTCTGTCCCTTCGGGGAAATGTCACGCGGTGTCTACCGGAGTCCTGTTAGCCTGCTACAGCCTGGTTTACCAGAGTCCTGCTAGCCCAGTGGCTACAGCCCGGATTCACTCGCTGATGACCGACACATTCGTTGCTGGGTCATGTATGCATGTCCCTGTAAGTTAGTGCCACTTTGGGTTCACGACTAGCCATGTCAGCCCAGGTTCTTGTCATATGGATGCTAGCGACACTATCATATACGTGTGCCAAAAGGCGCAAACGGTCCCGGGCATGGTAAGGCAACACCCGTGGGAATACCGTGCGTGAGGCCACAAAGTGATATGAGGTGTTACATGCTAGATCGGTGTGGCATAGAATCGGGGTCCTGAAAAGATGCATTTGTATGAGTAGTTTATCTTGTGGGAGAAAAGGATGAACGAGGGAAGGCCTTATTTGCAAATGTGGATAGGGGTGTGGGTATCTTTTTGCAAATTGCCATAGTTTCCTTCCTATCCATCGGATATAAATCGAATGACCTATATTACTGGATGGCAGGCACACCATCATCACCATGTGCCTACCATCCTGCAATATAGGTCCTCCGATTTATATCCGATGGATAGGAAGGAAACTATGGTTTTGAAAAAAGATACCCACACCCCTCTCCACATTTGCAAATAAACCCTTCCCTCGTTCATCCTTTTCTCCCACAAGATAAACTACTCATACAAATGCATCTTGTTGTTTCGTGCAACGCATGGGCATCTTGCTAGTTGTTGCAAAAAGCCCATGTGTGTGTGTGTGTGTTGTGTGTGTGAGAGAGAGAGAGGGAGAGAGGAGGAGGACGGAGCATGTGTGTGAAAAAGACACAAAGAGTGTGTGCGCGAGAGCTATCAGCTTAAAATGTGGCGATAGTCTATATGTGCACGATCGAGAGGGCCTGTCTCAAGAAGGGACAGAAAATCTACATAGATTCAAGGAGCACGAGAGAGACATGTACGAGATAGTCGAAGCACGAGTGTGCGGGTGTATAAACCTATCTGGAGGCTAGTCGATCAATGTTTGTGTGAGAAATATGAGTCGGGGTGCGAAAGCGGGAGTTTTGTGTGTGTGTGAGAGATACGGTAGTCGGGAAGGGGAGTGGAAGTAGGAGTTGTGTGTGTGTGTGTGTGTGAGAGAGAGAGAGAGATAGAGAGAGGAGTTTGTTTGATCGGTAAACAAATGAATAATGTCAGTTTTATAACTGGGATCGAGACCGAAAGGAGACCGCAACAAATGTTGTGCCTGCGGGAGAGAGTAATTTTAGTGGTATGTGTCATATCTAGAGAGATATAGGGTGTGTGAGAGAACCCTATAGAGAGAAAGACAAAGTGAAATATGAGTTAGAGTATGTCTGTGGCGGTGAAAAAGAAAGCTTAGGTACCTAGTGATACCAGAGAACGGTAGAGACGTGAGAGATAATGAAAACCGTGTAATGTATAATGATAGAGAGAGTGTGACACTTCCCAAGGGAGATGTCGAGAGACCATCACTACAAAAAAAAATACACTTCCGTGATGATACGTGTTTGTCACAGTAGGTCAAGTTTTTTGTCATGCATGTACATCCATGACAAATTTATGACAGAATCAAGATAGTCATACCTGTGCTGTCGTAGAAGTGTTCGATGACATTACCAAAATTATCATCACGGAAGTTTCCACTTCCATGACGATAAATCACGCGTCATAGAAGTGATTTCGTCAAGGGTGACCGACACGTGGCATCCACCATAACGGAACGCTGTTAAGCTATCGGGTTGGGTTTTGGATCCGCTAACCCGTTAACAGCCCCGACCAATATGGATTTTCCACGTGTATAATCACCATTGGCTGGAGGAAACACGTGTCGGCTCATCGTTGGGACAGATGTCATCCACTCATTGGACAAAAGGCGTCTATGATATGTCGACACGTGGCACGGCCAATCAAGTTTAAATGGGCAGGCCCAACTAAAGGCCCACAAGATTTGGCGGCTCATAATGGGCCGGCCCAGTTAAAGGCCCACGAGATTTTGCGGACTATAATGGGCTGGCCCAGCTAAAGGCCCACAAGATTTCACGGGCCATAATAGGCCGGCCCAGGTAAAGGCCCAGAAGATTTTTGTGTGCCATAATGGGCCGGCCCAGGTAAAGGCCCATAAAATTTTTGCGGATCATAATGGGCCGGCCCAACTAAAGGCCCACGAGATTTCGCCGACATTAATGGGCCGACCCAGCTGTAGGCCCATAAGATTTTGAGGACCCTAGTAGGCCGGCCCATTAACTGGCTGCCATGTTTTGGGCCAAATGCCGGCCCATAATTGATCCGGTCCATTAATGGCCTGCCACATTCCGGGCCTAGTAATGGCCCATATAAGATCCGGCCCGTTAAAAGCCTCCCACTTTCTGGGCCAAATCACGGCCCAGATCAGGTCCGACCCTTTAAGAGGCTTTGGGCTCAATTATGGCCCATATCAGGTTCTGCCCGTTGACTGGACGCTATGCTTTTGGGCCCACTTGCTAAAGGCCCATTTAGTAATTCGGCCTGATATTAGTTTCGGCCTGTTAAGGGCACATTTAACATTTCGGCCCTATATTAATTTCGGCCTGTTAAAAGCCCGTCATATAGTTGGGCCTAACTACGGCCCGGTTTGCATCCGGCCTGCTCGCAGCCGATATCTGATTGGGCCAAACAAGGACCGAGACAACTTTGGCCTGTTAAAAGCCCGTGAATTGGTGCGCACAATCATCGGCCGGGGTCCATTTCGGGCTGCCGCCGGCCCGTGAGCTATTTGGCACGTTTTAGGCCCAGCCTACTTCTCAGCCTCCTAAAAGCCCATTGAGTTTTCTTCCGAAAAGAGGGCCGGGGGTTACTCGGCCTATTAAAGTCCCGAATCTACTAGTGGGCCAGTTTGACGGGGCCCATGATGTGGATCATACATCCTGATTGCATGACGGCCCGATTATGTACCGTAATTTTACGGTTTGGCCGGTTTACTGTGAACACAGGATATATATACAGTAAAATAACTGCAGCATCGTGAATAAGAAAAAACTTAGACTATACAATAAAGAAATTACGGCATATTACATCCACTGGGCATCAAAGTTCGCCACTATGATAATAAAGCACAAGCAGACAGCAGATTACATACACTGGGCATCAAATATCGCCACCAGTGCAAATAAACACGCCGACAAAATAATATACAAAACCGACAGCACTTCAATAGAGTTCAAGAAAGGTTAGCCCTGCTGGGGAGCTGCAGCGCAAGCAGCTGAGCAAGATGATGAGACTGCGCTTGTTCAACACTTATATCTTCCTTACTCTGAAAGATAAACAAGCAGACAGATGACAGGTTTTTCACATAAAAGTATCAGTGCTGACAATTCATCACATTTCTTACTGATGAATAAAGTGACACAGTTTAAAATTGCATTAACACAATATGGTATTGTTCAGGTCAAGACATGGTAGGAATTGACATTGTGAAGGAGTTGGCAGCTTCACGACACCACTAGATTACATATCAAGAACTCATAAGTATCAATGGTTAGTGTGCTGTCAATTTATCCCATTTCAGATTGGCAAATAAAGAGGCGGTTTAAATAATAGTAGAATGATATGACATTGTTCATAGTTAAGACAATGCAGAATATGACATTGTGTTGTAGTGGGTAGGTTCACCATACCACTGGATTACGGATGAAGAACAGAAGCATACATGCAGTGCAAAAGAAGATCACTTGCTCTGTATAGTTTAGTTTACATGGTATGAAGAAGGAACTTGGTTGTACAACTAAAAACATAAATTGAGAAGGACAAACTTTTGTTTATGAACTACATAATAAACTTTAAACATGCAATTTGATGCAAACACCAAAAATAAACAGTTTTTGCAGTCATGCCTAACCAAATATACACAACAAAGTTTGAGGGTTTGAGAAGGACAAACTTACATTACTGGTGAAGACAGGCTCTATAAAGCCCTTGTCCATGCTGATGGGGGGGGGCAATTCAAGAAGCTTAGCACAGAATGTTCTTCATAAGCATTGCCTTTATTCTACATTTTGTTAAGAGTAAATATAGATGTGATAATATTCGAAAAAATGGAGAATATTTAAGATAAGATGAAGAGTGATGCTACATAACCAAGTAGCTATAAATGTATGTGCAGCGATACAGGCAAAAGGCACAACCAAGTGCGATGCACAGCTAAACTTCTTCAGTACCAACCTTATGGTAAGAGTAAATATAGATCTGATGTGTAGAAAATGGAGGGCAAAGGAAAATAAGTTGCAGAGTGATGGTACATGAACAACTACCTATCAATATAAGTACACTGAGAAAGGATAGCATGTACTTACAAGAACAATGCAGAGCTAAAAAAATTCATTGGAATTGGATATATTCCACACTAATGTAACAATTCATACAGATCAGATAATTTGGAGCGAACAATTGATAAGCAAGCTCTCATGCATACTGCTGTCACATAATGAACCAGGTATGTATGCAAGTACAGTGATACAGGATAATAGGTACTAACAAGAGCAAAGCAGCGGGCAGCATATTTGTGATATCCTGTCGTTCTTTTCAAATCGGAATTCTTCTTCGAGCAGATTTCCTACAAAAAAGATCTGTAAGGCACATGCGGAAAAGTAGAAGTTCAAATTGTTATGTGATTTCATAGACAATACCTCATCCTGGGAAGGAGACCAGTGCATAACAAGGTTTTCCATTCAATGTCTTCTAAATTTAGCACATGAGACTTCACCGGAAATTCGTTTATAGACTTGCCATCAAAGTGTGATTTCCTCAGGTAACACCGATACTGCTGCAATGCTTCCTTGAAAAGCACAAGCAAGATTTGATCGTCATGACTATCCAGATTGACCCTCACCTAGTTACAATAGTGTAATGTAAATCATTGATGTGTTCGATCAACAGAAAACAGGAAAATAATAACCATGAATAATAGCACTTACACGTAAGTTGGATAAGAAGAAGTGAAAATGGTGTTTGTCTTCACTATAATCTTCCCATGATGGGAATATATGCACGTAGTCCCTAACAACATTGAAAGCATTTTCTTTTAAACTGGGAATAAATGGAATGGGGTTCCAATCTGTAGGAATTGGCCGTCTCTGCAGTTGGGATAGGTCTTCGGCCGGTGGACTTGCTGTACTTTTTGCTGGAGTGGAATTTTTCTGTGGTATGGCTGGTGCTATGGCAAATGAAATCGGTATACCTTTTGCTGGAGTGCAGGTCTTGTGTGGTGGGGCTAGTGGTGTGGCCAGTGAAGTATGGGTACAGTCTGCTGGAATCGGTCCTATGTTTTGTGTCACTGGTTGTACAACCAATATAAGTGGGGCGCTGTCTGATTTCTCCGGCACCACCACGTTTCTCAAGGACTTTGCTGGTGCTCCTTCAGGTTCGGCAATCACCCACTTCCTTTTTGATGTCTGATGCACAAGAACAGCATTTGAGTGGAAAAACATGGTATGATGATAGATGGAATATGTATTGGTAATGGATGGGCATAGCATCTCGAGTTATATGATGAGTAAACTAAGCAGATGGTGGTGCAACAAAGTAGAAGAAATGCAAGACAACATATGCAAGATACGCGCAATCAATAAAACCTTGCCAATTTAGAACAGGCACCTTGATGGGTGAACAGGATAGGCCATCTGCCTTTGAATCCTCGAGGTTAGAATAGTCATTAGAATGATATTCTGAACAAGAATCAACAGGTGGGGAGCGTACGAGTTTCATTGCTTCCAAAATGGCACTCAATGCCTTAGTGCCAATTTTGTAAGTCATTGCAGTGTTCCACAATATTCTTCTGATGCGCGGATTTTGATATTCACTGTAATTGCGTATAATATCTGAGAACCATAAAAACATAAATAGTTGTGAGATTATCTTTGTAATGCAGATGATATTCTAATATAGAGGCGCCCCTGTAAACACTTATGTGCTATCACTGGATTCTGATGAGAGAGCTCATGTGTGCTGTAATATCGTGCGTGCATTTATATAATCTGGCACAAGTGCACAAAAAAATAGGCTCCAAAAGTAAGGATAGCTGGCAGATGATAGGTTCATAATATATTGTATAGATAGTTTCTTGCCAAACCATGATAACAAGAGCACACAGCAACTAGGCAGATCATAGTGTACATAACAGGGGTACACCATAACCACGATATATAAATCGGGAAAGTGGAACTGGCTTGAAAATACGGTGTTGTATTGCCGCTAGTAATTGAAAGCCTATCGATCACGTACAGGCCAGCACTATCAAACATGGTAAAGAAGAGCAAGCAGATTTTGGATAATAAAATGTTGGTTGCGCAGTGCCCACACATCATGAACTAGAGCGCATTAAGAATGCAACTCCCAGCTGTCTCTCGACCATTTCAGGCAGTTGGATGAAGATCCTACGTCTCCTAACCCTTCTTCTTCCTTGTCTGTGATTCTTCTCATACAGAACACCGCACGGGCCGCCGGCCGGACCACCGGCCCCCACCGCCTGTGTTCCTCCGCCACCCCACCCCCCACCCGTGTCGAGTTTTCTTCGTTCGGCGAGGCCCCACAACCACCCGAGCACCTTGGATCGCACCGGCGAACTCCGGCGAGCTCTGAAAAATCGACTGACCCAATTTTGAAATTTTGTCTACTGTGATTTAACTAGTGTGGAATATAAAAGGGGAAAACCATAAGCATTGGGAGTATAGTGTTGAGCGTGCCATGGCAGATCTGAAGGTGCAAACCGGACAAAGGCAACTTCGCAACCAAGACAAGAAATCAGAGTAAAGCAGTGGCGATCTATTTTCTTGCTGCGATAAATAAGTTGAGAAGATATGAAAGAGTAACGCCTCTGGTGCAGCGTCGTGTGCGCATCTGGTGAGAATTTGATGGTGCTGCGGTAGAGATGGTTGTCGGCGGCGTGGAAGCAGATCTAGGAGGGTAGACGGTGGCGGCGGGGCGCGATGGACGAGACGGTCGTAGGAGCGGCGCCGGCAAGGTGGACGGCGGCGGGGATGAAGCGAGAGGACGGGATGCAAGGATCCCAGTCCGAAGGCGTGGATGAGAGAGGTCGATCTCTTGTAATGGACGGCGGCGTCGGGGTATCAGCTCCGGCATGGTGGAGGAGGACGGTGGTGGATGGGGTGGCGGACGGCGGTGGACGGATGAGGGTGGGGTGGAGAGGGTGTTTTGGCGCCCACGGAGTATGAATGGGGAAAAGTTAGGTAGAGAGGAAGGGGGGAACCATGTAGTCAGGGCGCGCTTGTCTCAAATGCGAGGAAATTTACAAACTTATCCCCCATTTCAAATTTCTACTACATCACAGCAACATTAGTCGGTTGGGGATAGGACGGTAATCTCGCATACACCGAATATTTGCCGACGAGAGTTTGTTTTTGGCGCCCACCGTGTATGAATATGAATCGGGGAGGGAGTCGATTTCGGCCGAGGGCACACTGTGTTTTGGCGCCCACCGTGTATGAATCCGGGTGAGAGGCGGTTACGTCATGTTTGGGTGAAATTACAAACCTACCCCTATCGAAACCTATAGAAATCCAGCAGATAGGCTTTGCACGGCAGGGATAGGCAGTAGTGATTTCCATCTCGCAGATTTTGGTTTCCGACGGTTACTGTGAATTTCCCCGCTTCGTTCAAATTTTGCACAGTGCACATTTACCGTGCCAACTCAATTCGAATCCCGTCTGTATTCTACTATTTTTTTCGGGCGGGATCCATTTTCAATTGGAATTACATTCTATATACATCATTTTTTTTACATATATACTTTCAAAAGCACAACACCATTTATACATAAATATGGTTTACAAATGGCATGATCTCAGATTCATAAGGTTGTATCCATCAATTTGGATTTTCAAATATTTTAAACCACTTTATGTTGAAATCCAATGTATGCATTCCTCGCTAACTGTCTCGAATTAATGTGTGTTTCATGCGTTTTTTTTAACTTCTCAAACATGTATAATGTGTTTCACACACGCAACATATAGTGTAATCCCGTTTAGACACTAATTGCATATAAACCATGCATTGTTTGTAATTGAAGAATCTATGGATCACCAATATTGATAAACTATATAACATTACACGTGTGCCCAAATTCAAATGAATATGCATGCTTGATACACCAATTTGCGTTATGATATTATCGATGTCGTGATCTCCAATTTAAATTTTTGAATCCCCTTTAATCCAGATATTCGTCTCATATAGCTATCACTCATGCTTATATAGGACTATCTCTCTGGACCTATACGCGTTCATCGTCTTTCACGCATCTCTCGTGCTACCTGCATGTCGACAATGATCTTTTATCTTCGTAACACACTGACGGTACTCTCTCCACCGACCTTCATTACTCTATCTCTCTCTCTAAGTATATCTCGCTCCCTGCTATGTGTCTCTAGCTATGATTCTCCATGTGGAATCTCTTTCTCTCACACAAACACAAAACTTTGTCTCCCGGGGTCTCATTTCTCTCAACTATTCCCATGTGTGCCACTCGCACACCCCTCATACAGAGATGTCTTTCGCTCCTTAGATATGAGAACCTATGACTCTTCCTCTTCAATATCTCTTTCTCACACACAAACACAAACTCTGTCTCCCAGGGTCTCATATTTCTCCATTGTTCTCTTGTATGTCGCTCAAACACACCCTCTCTCCCTAGAGATATCTTGCGTTGTCTCTCTAGCTATCACTCTCATTGTGAAATATCTTTCTCTCTCGCAGACACAAAACTCCGTCTCTCTGGATCTCATTTCTCTCTGATATTTATTTGTATGTGACTCACATGCACCCTCTCTCTATCTCTCTCACACCCACACACATAACCCAGCCTTCTGATCCACTCGACTCCTATCTCTAGCGCACACTAGCTAGCATATTTATCTTTCTATTTATCTGTTTCTCCATCGACCTTCTTTCTCGCCCTCACTCTTGATTCCTATCACGCACACTACATATGTTTCTCTCTACATGCATGCAGTCAAGTGCCCTCTCACACACATATATAACTTCACCCTTTGAACCACCCGACGGTCATCTCCGACACCCAAACTAACGGATGTCTCTCTAGATAGCATGTCCATCTCTGTATCTATCTGTAGTTTCTCCGTCAACATTTCTTTCTCGCACGGAGTCTTGCTTCCTATCACCCACACTATATATGTCTATCCATACATATGCATTTATAGGTTGATCTCTTTTGCACAATCGTTGCGCCTCACCCCCTCTGCTCGCCATAGATGCATGCTCCAGCCCATGCCACAATCTCTTAAAGACAAAAACACATGCTCAATTGTCGGGCCTTCTTCCTTGCATTCTCACATGCATGCACATTGTCATACCGATCCGTCTCTCCCATGTCGTTGATCTTAGGACTTATGTCTTCTTTCTTTTATCTCGATCATGCGCGCGCACACACACACACATCCCACGTATACATGTATACCTCTCACACATCCACGTTCAAGGTCTCTATGTCTCCATACGTAGTTAATTACCCTCAATCCTAACTCCACATCGAATCGTTCTCCTCTTTTGTGCACATAACTTTCGCCTGGATGGGAAAAACACACACTCACACTTAACAATCTCCTTCTGGCTACCCCCCCCCCGCCCCGCGCGCCTCTCACTCTTCCCCTATATCCCCGAAACCAATAAGACCATCCCTTTGTTTAATTCCCGCCTACATGCACCATCGATATATAGTAGTATTCCGTGGTGTCTCTCGAACAAACACGTTCTCTCGATGTCGACTCCTCTCATGCGCACACAACTTCTCTTCCCTCCTACAGGCATTTT
>NC_041393.1:330184018-330196386 GCF_002162155.2 Triticum dicoccoides | reverse complement strand
ACATGCACCCCCCCACACACACTTATACTCCATCTCTCTCTCTCTCGCACACACACACACAAACTAAGACTCCATCTCTCTCTCTCCTCTCTCTCACTCTCTCTCTCTCTCTCATACACACACACACCACACACACACACACACACTAAGACTCCATCTCACACACACATGCTCTAGGCGGAGCATTTGTTCCTACCACCCTTCATCCAACCTTACCCGTATGATAAACAATCACCTTTATTTACCTGCGTAACATGGACAGATTCCACTTTACTTTAGTAGTCAGCAAACTTATCATTTGTATACCCTTATAAAAACATGAGTTGGCGATGATGGTGTGCCTGCCATCTTGTAATACAGACCGTATGATCTATATCTGACGGATAGGAAGCAAACTATGATAATTTTACAAAAGATACCCGCACCTCTCTCCACATCATTATCTCCCGCAACCTCATTGCTCAGCAATTAAAAAAGGAATAAGTCTCTGGAACAATCTAGCATGCATGGTGGCCGCTGCCGCCTGCCAGCGCCGTCCATCCCCATGCCTCCGCCCATTCCGACCACCAGTCAGCACCACGCTCCACTCCTCCTCGCCTTATATCTCATCTTTCATTTTTTCGATGACATTCTCGAGATACTAGTTTTCCGATAAAATTCTCGAGATATCATTAGTTTTTACACATGGGATTACTCCTGCATGGGTCGATCACAACAGGTGTTTTGTAAAAAAATGCATATTGATGTTCCGTGCAATGCACGAGAATCTTGCTTGTAATTATATAACGCAAATCACGAGCAGGAAGTGACATTTTTTTGACACAACCACGTTAATGTGGCCATGTAAATCACGAGCAGGAAGGAGAAGGGAAGCGGGCTGTGGAGTAACGTTTTTTACCACAATTTCTTAGGAAACTCAGTGCAATAATTGAGTAGTTTTGCAAACTATCATTACTACTACACCTGAAACGGTTCAAAACCTATACTCCCTTGCCAGCGCGCGCTTCCCGCGTGAAATCGTCAGCGTCGCCTGGAGCATCAGTGCCGCATTAATGCCCGGTCAGAGCGGAGGCGACCTCTCACTGGCGCCGGCTTTGAAGTGGCGCGACGGCCGAGAGAGCGCCACTTCCTGGTGCACGTGACTGCTCCGCGTCGAGACTTTCCATAGGCCCTGTTTGGATCCATGGGTTAGAGTTAGTTTGAGCTAGTTGGGGCTCAAATATCCCTAAAGTATCCAAGCATGAGGGTTTAAATTGGAGCAAGTTGCACCGAACCCACCAAAAAAAACTATCCCACCCAAGAGGTGCTAACAGAAGATAGTTCTCATTGGGACCACTGAAAAATCACTTTTCTCTCTCCATGAAATGCGTTTATAGTCAATCTAACCCTGTCACCCAAACACCTCTTTGGCTACAGTTAGTTCAGGGTTAGTCATGAGTTAGTCTAACATGTAGCTAAGTTAGAGTATCAAACAGGAGTAGTATAGGACATGCAAGTTGCTCAAAGCATACAAGCAAATTCGTACGTGAAAGGATTTTTTTCTTTTTGAAAACGGAACGTGAAAGGAATTATTTTTAGAATGCTCTTGGCATGTCGCTAACATGTGATAGTTAACCGACATCAATAGACAGCAGAAACGCCAGCCCGCCGCACTTTGATAGAGACGAGGAGGGAGAAGCGATACAGGTTGCTGGATTACTAGAGATAGGTGTCGCACGGAAGCCAAGAAATATGGTGATAGCGTGGGTTAGCCATGTACTAGTGTATGATGTAACTACACTGGGCTACCGTGTTTCGTACTCTTCCAGTCCACTGTGGAGATGATTGGTTAATTTTATATCGCTGAATTTAAATATTATGAGTGCAGATGATCCACCACGAGGTTCCTTGCTCCTTCTCGGTCTTCCGGAATCTATGTTCTTCCACTCTATTTTTTTACGTGAGCTTTGTTCATCCTTTTGCCAACATGCGAGACATCTAGCATCAAGGCGCACGTGTTATGCAACGATCGTTCCATCTATATGAAGAACACGTGGCACTGGAACTACGAGACGGACATGTACCCAGGAGTGGACGTACGAACCTGAGTAATGTAGCGCAGTAAGTGAAGTAGAAAGGCACAAATGGTATGAACATGCGTGGCATACAGGGTGTGTTTGGTTGCGTTCTCGTCTCAGCATAGTTGTTCCCTCTTCATGCATGCTCAACTCAACACCCCTCTTCATGCATGCTCTCTTCATGCATGCTTCTAGTGTATTTGTGCTAAACTAGTGTGGACTCATGCACCCTCCATACACTCTACCAAACACCCAAAAGTATGTCGAGAAGGGAAATCTTGGGCGGCATTTGTCTCTTACTACATACTACCACTAAATGTTGTACGTGCAATGCACGATAATGTTATGGAGTACGTGTGTAAGTATTCTACTACTACTATATTAGTTGGAGGCACATATTAACTTTTATATTTGTTTACGTGTATGCCCCGAGACCTTCCAACTAGACATGTCTTTCTCTCCAGGTCGCACTTTGTATCGTTCATACAGCTAAGTACTACTACGTGTGGTCTCCGACCCAGAAGTGGAAGAAGTGGAGACGCTCTACCACGCTGTTTTTTTACGCCGGGCTCTACCACGCTATTCATGCCGCACTCCTTTCGCTGACGTGTGGGACATCCAACACGTGCCATGTTTGGCACACTTCGTTGTAATAGTTGAAACGCTAGCACTCATCAGAAATAAAAAATAATTATAAATCGCCAGTGATACTATTTTTTGCGAACCAATCAGCAGTGATACTATACCACGCGGTTTCCTTGCTCCTTGATATCGGAAATAATACTTCCGTTCGCCAACATGTGGGACGTCGACCATCCTGGTCCACTTGCCATGCACGCAGAACTCAAAGGGAGAGTCACCCAGGTCGTCGCGCCGCGGTAACAATGACTAAAGAGACGTCAAATCATAGGCCCACTTCCCACTTTGAAGTTGCTCAGACGAAGGAACCATCATGACTTCGTTGAATTCCGCTTCTTGAAGAAAACTACTGTACCAGCAGTAGTCCTAGCTACAGTATTTACTCCAACAGAGGCCTCCTCTCGTTCATAGGATAGGAATATGAAAATCATAGGAAGTGAGATGACATGCATCTCAATTCCTATAGAGAAAGAGATGCCATTTGATGCTTAGGATAGGAATTTTTCCACTTAGTCTAGGCTAATGTACTGGTAATTTGCTCTAAAAACTATAGTAGTAACTAGTAGTACTGGTACATGCTCGTACTCAGACACAGACACACACACTAACTACTAGTACTACTACTTCTCACATGCTGGCCAGACGCCGTCGTTCTCCTTCCCGGCTTTGTCGGCGACACCGCACCGTGCTTGGATCTCCGCTGACCTCTCCGCAGTAGCGCGTGCGTCCTTTTCTTTCTTGCGGCGGTGGGCTTCTCTTTTCTTTAGTGCTTTCTGACTTTTCCGCTCCCTCTGTGCGGCTTTGGCCGCATCTTGCGCTACCGCCATTCGGCCTTGGCATCTTCAAATTCCTCCCACATAGTTGTGAGGTCGCGAGCAGCGATGAACTCGGCACGGCGGGATGCCATAGCTCCCCTACCATTTCGTGTGCATTCATGGGCGGCGAGGAACTCGGCGCGTTGGGATGCGATTGCTGCCTTACCGGTTAGTGTGCGGCGCGGTGGCATGAACGATGCTTGGTGAGAGCTCTGGGGTGGAGTGGCCGGACAACCGTATAGTGCATTGGTTTGTCAAGAGCTCAAGGACAAAAGACGAAGCAATATTAGGATTCCCCTTCAATCCTGGTCATTTATTATCGAGTAAAATGCATTGGCGGTCATCGAACTTGTCTTGATAGCTCACTTTGATCATTGTATACGAGATATGGTGATTATACGGTCGCTGGCTCAGCGTATTGCTCTGTATTTGTATGGTTGACCAGTCAAATAGTCCGCATGCGCCTGAAACGGTCACCGTCTCTCCAGAATGTCAATGCCGCATTCACTGGACTTAACTACAGGTGCAATTGGTGTGTCACTAACATGCGGGCCAGACGCCCGTTGGGCCCACATGTCAGACACCCAAACGCATCTGCAGTTAAGTCACTCAAGCAGCGTCCGCATTCACGCCCGATGAACCTACTCCAGCGCCAGTTGTCCATCCGTCTGCCGCGGCGCACTGCCATTCGCCCGCTATATTAACTTGAGCCCCAGCTCCCAGCCATAGCCAAAGACCCACACTTATTCTCCTCCGGACCCTTCCTTCTGTCGGCACCACTTCAACCATAGCCTCGTGGCGCTCAGAAGCTCTCTTGGACGTACTGTCGCAGGAGCGGATGAGGGACATCGGCGGCTCCGCTCCGGGCGCGCTCCAAAGCTCTCTTCGATGTACTGTCGCAGGGGCAAACGAAGGAGATCACCGGCACCCCCTGGGCCGCCCTCCGCCGCCACGACCACAAAGCCGGCGCGCGTGCGCGGGCGCAGCCGGCAGCGAGGAAGAGTAGTACACAGTAGGTCGCCGCCGCTCTGGTCCCGGGAAGGCCATCGCTACTCCACTCAGTCGATGCCAAGGTTGGTGGGTAAACATCGGCGGCCGATTAGCCGCTTGACGGCGACGTGGAGGCGGAAATCTTCATAACCTTGTGCTCCGGCCGGAGGAGGAGGTTATCGAGGCGGATGAGGAGGAGGCAAAGGCAATGGTCGGCTTTCTCGGGTTCATGGCCGAAATTGGTGGTCGGGCGCCGGCGATCGTTTAGAGTAGGTTTACAGTAGGTTTAGTACGGTTTGTGCGAAATATGTAATGAATTTCGTCTAGTTTGTAGGAAAAGTTTTCGAAATGTAATGAATTTCATCCGGTTAATTTCATCCAGTTAATTTGAAATTTGCTTTGTTTGCACGAATTTCGTCCGGTTAGTTCATATAGTTGTCGAAAGGTATGCGGGCAGCATCGGATGGCATCCATCAGTGTCCTCGGACAGATGCCGGTGTAAATTGTGGGCCCAACAATCTTCCACCCGGTGCACAAGGTTATGAAAATTTCCATCAGAGAAATGGGGGAGGGAGAAGAGATCGCCTGCCCACCGCGCACGGACTCCAAGAAATATATGGTGATAATGTGAGGTGGGCCATGCTGGAGTCCGGACCGCTTCCGTAGCCTGCTCTCACCGCCCTGGCCCCTCAAGATGCCAGCTGCCCGCTGCATGCATAGCAAGTAGTTCCCGCTTATGTGGAGGAGAGAGAGGCATTGACAAAGTCAAGGAGTAACAGTGGAGACAATAGCTTTCATCAAAAATAAACAATGAATACTCGTTGCTCGTCCTCTATATCAGAAAGAATACTTTCATTCGCCGACATGTGGGACGTCGACCATCCTGGTCCACCTGCCATGCACAAAATTATCCTAGTCTACCCCGGTCGTATCGCAGGCCCAACCTTTCCCACCGTAAGTTGTTCGGACGAAGGAATCATCATCACTTCGTTGAATTCCGATTCTTCAAGAAAACTTACTGTACCCGCAATACTGCTACCACACGCAAAGACTGGACGGCACTGTACCACGTCATATCACTGAAAGCCACTAGGCCAAACTAGCCCGCCTAGGTCATCTATTTTGGAACGGAGGGAGTACGTCTCTGCACTGCTATGATTTTGTGTTGCATGTTCTCTGTACTTTTGCTATGATTTTCCTACCCTATGAACCAAATGAGGCCTGAATGTATGTCGACTATTGTTTGATCGATCGCTAAGCCTACAATTTTAGGAGCTGGGCTATTGGTCGATCGACGAGGGATAAGTATAATGGTACCACGAGCTCATCAGCCCCAACGTTTCTCTTTGGTGAGTGTTTTGCAAGTACTATAGCTCGCACAGTAGCTAGCCTACTAACACCAAGAATCATCAAACAAGCCCTGCTGATATGATAAATAGTTCAAACTTACATCTAAGCATGCCATATATTACGTCAAAAGCTGGTGAAGATACATCTGTTTCCATAACTTATATATAGGAAGGTACATCTGGTTAGTTAAATTTATAGCCCCAAAGTAAGTGAGTTAAGCCACCTCGTGCCGTCTTGAATGGTCCCACCATGTCTAGGCCCCAAACTGCGAAAGACTAGGCAATGGGGATGGTCTTGAGTGCAGAAGCCAGCTGGTGCGGCTTGGAGCTGAACTTCTGGCACCCTTTGCATTTCTGGACCAATTCCTTGGCCAGTTCTAAGGCAGTCGGCCAGAAGAAACCATGTCGAAAGGCTTTGGCGATGAGTGCTCTTGAAGCCGCATGGTGGCCGCACTCGCCTTGATGGATGTCTTTGAGAATTGCTTGGCCTTGCTCTGGCTCTACGCAGCGCTGGTAGACACCAGTGACGCTGCGCCTGACCAGCTCTCTGTTGACTATGGTGTAGGCTGCCGCTCGGCATTGTACTTGCCGAGATGAGGTCTCATCAGTCGGTAGCTCTTTGCTCACCAGGAATTTGAGGATGGGCTGGGCCCATGAGGGTGCTGCTATTTCTTCGACTGCCAGAACTGCGACTTGGACGAGGGCGGCTGGGCTGGGAGGCGACGGGTTGGAGTCAACAACCGCTTGCTGGGTTAATGAAGTCCCCAGGCCGACTGGCGCGGCTCTTGGGCCGAGTTCTGGAGTCTTCGAGCCCGCCGCCATAATCCCCGGGCCGGGTATTGCAGTCCCTGGGCTGGCCTCGACTGTGGCGGCTTTGGAGCCATCTGCCAAAATCCCCGTACCGTCTGCCAGGGCTCTGGAGTCGGATCCGACTTCTTCGGGAGGAGCCGGCACGAAGATGGAGTCTGATTCTGGTGAAGGCTTGACAGACGGCTTGAGGAGGCGTTGAAGGGCGACGCCGGATGGTATTGCTTGGCGGGTAGAGCCGATTCGTGCCAAGGCGTCTGCTTGGTCGTTGTTGTTTCTTGGCACATGGAGGAACTCGCACCCCTTGAAATACCCACTGAGTTGCTGCATGAGTAAACGGTAGCTCGCCATGTTTGCATCTTTGGCGTCCCAGTCGCCAGATGACTGTTGGACCACTAAGTCCGTAGCCGGCGATCTGATTATTGTGCCTGTCATATGTATTGGTAATTTGGTATTGTGCTACTATTTGCCGATTTCATAAAGGAGTAATTTGGAGCCTGAACTCGCAGGCAAATCATTACATTGGGTGATTTCAGCAAAACTGCACAAAATGATCAGATGGACAGGTACTTATGCTGCTGCTATGTACTCCAAAGTTCACTCAGACAAGCATCGATGTTGGCAAGAAGTGCCTATATTCATTCGAGTATCAACCGGCGTCAACCAATTGTCAAAATCCAAGTATTAGCAGAGTGAACGCCAAAAATATTGCTTGGTGCATAGCCCAGAAAAACGCAGTCCAGTCTTTGGTCCCAACTTGTGCCTTTTGGTTATCGGCACATATGGTAGCGAACTATATGGCATGGAGTCTAAAGATTCCAGACAAGTTGGTTGACGCGTATATTCATCTGGGACTTAATCAGTCTGCACGCCAAGGATGCTCCATTTCAGTTGAACTGCACAAAAAATTTGGGTGGTTCATTTTCTCAACCGCCTCCTTTCTCGTCTGCAATGTAGAATTTTGGCGAGATACAGGACCAAGATGAGCCAATAAACTAGTTGGATGAAAGTAGTGGCCAAGTTGCTCAAACCTCCATCGGCACGAGGCCACTATTTAAGGATAAACCTACAAGCAAAGTTCAGATTGTCTGTGCTGCCTCTGATGTACTCGAAAGTTTACTCGTACAAGAACTAATTTTAGCAAGAAGTACCTCTGATTGAACACCATTTACCAGTCTATACCCTAGGTAATTAAAGTTCGGCCATGGATCATATTGGATGTGATGTCAATCATTTGGATGCATAAACATACTGTACATGTGTATATCTGAATCTTTTTGTGAATTATGTATGAATATTGCCGTGTGATCTATCAATCATTTGGATGCATAGATATGCTGAGCTTGTGTATATATGAATCTTTTGAGTTGTTGATAATGAATGTTGGCTATGAATATGAACATGTCATGTAAACCTGAGTTTGATATGAATTGCAACAGAACCAGTTATAACGCTTCTCCTCCTCTCAATCTGCGACTCCACTGCCGCGTTTTCCCATCTCCAAGTCGTTCCCGTCCGGGGCCTCGCCGTCGTCCACCGCCTCGCTGTGTTCGGTGCGGCGTGGTCAACAAACGAGAGTCATCGGAAGAGGACTCTACGTGGAGAGCCTGATGGCTGGGACCCACGAGGTCCATGGTCGCACGCAAGGAAAGTTCCTCCTTATTAAGCTGGAAAAATGTTTCCTCCACCTGACAGCTGGGACCCACCGGCTGTATCTTTGCACGGAAGGAAGTTCCTCCTTATTCATCCTGTTGACAGATGGGACCCGTCAGATTTGGTGACTGACTTGTGGGCCTGCTAAGTGGACGTGTACGCACGGCTTTGTCAACTTAATCAACAAATGATTCTAGTAGCTGGACCGTTGGATGTTAATTCAACATGTATTAAGGTCAACAAACTTACCAGCACATCTATGTGCAAAACGTGCATTCACATTGAATGTAACCGAATGTTGGCTAGAGGAGACCCCTAGTTTTTTGGCAACCAGCCTTCTGGCTGATTGCCCGGGGAACACTTTTGTTGAATAAAGCTTTCTGATTTTCCCGCAAAAAAGAGTAGGTGCCTCCTTATTATGCGGAAAATAATGATTCCTCCAACTGACAGCAGGGACCCACTAGATGGGCCACTGTATTTTGCAAAAAAAAACGTTTGCCCCCTGACTGCTGGGACCCACCTGACGGGCCACCGTATTTCGCGAAAAAAACGTCCCCCCCGCTGTCAGCTCGGACCCACCGGAAGTGCCTCCTTATTACGCACAAAAAAATGAATACTCCCCCTGCTAGCTGGGACCCACTTTGGTGGGAGGATGACTTGTGGGCCTACTAAGTTGACGGGGATGAAGGGCTTTGTCAACTTAGTCAATTTGAACGATTCTAGGTCCAGTTACCGTACAATTTCCATCCAACGGCCGTAGTGCTTCTTCAACCTCTGGTCTTCTTGCTCCAGCCGCCCAAAGCAGCGCCGGTCGTGCCTCATGCTCCTGCCTCCCGTGGCCGGTTGTGCTGCCGCGGCGGCCTCACCGCCCCCTACTATTCCTACTGCTGGCCAGGCCCTGCGGCGACGGCAACCTCACACCGATCAGTGAACCCTCGTACTCCTCTCCGCGCGGGCTTCCACTGCCGCGTCTTCCACGGCTCCGCCTCGTCCCCTTCCTAGGCCTCGTCGTCGTCAACCGTCGTGGTGCTCTCCGCTCGGCGTGGTCAACGTGGTCAAGGAACGACTTCCATCGGAAGAGTACTGTACGTGGAGAGGCTGACAGCTGGGTCCACGGCCACAGCCCAGTTTTTTTGTGATTTGCCAAGTAAGTCGCTTTGTCAGGCCTGTTGGGCTACAAATCTTTCAAGACAAGGAGAGCTTTCATTCGGCTGGCCGAGAAAATGGCCCATCAGTAATGAGAAATGGTCTGTACATTTTTAAAACACATCAAAACGGCAATTAGTTTCAAATATCTTTTCTTTCATTTCGATTTTAAATTACATTAATTTTTATGCATGGAGAATTTGTTGGAATTTATATTGATATACATTTAGTTCTAAAATCAGTGTGAATGTGAGTCGAAATTTCGGGATTAAAAACAGTTCGGACCACACCGAAATATGCAAAATTTCATATAATGTTTTAACCATGGCCACAATATGGGCTTTAATGCTAACAAAAACAATATGGGCTCCAAAAAAACCTTAAGAATTAGCAAATGGGCTGTAAATTATTAGAAATAATGGCAGATGGACTGTATGCTGTTTTCCACAGATTTGAGGATTTCCTAAGAAAAGTTTGACGCACAAGCAGTGACGGTTGGATGTCCATCCAACGGCCGTCGTGCTTCTTCAATCTCTGCTCTTCCTGCTCCAGCCGCTCAAACAAGCGCCGGCGGGACTGCCTGCTCCCTCCTCCCCGCGGCCAGCTGTGCTACCGCGCAGGCCTCACCGCCCCACCGTACTCCCATCGCTGGGGTAGCCATCCCTCTACTCACCCACACCTGCTATTTTTCTCCGGCGACGGCAGATGAACCAGTAAACCCTCATTCAGTCGTACTCCCCTCCGCGTGGGAAACAACTGCTGAGTCTTCCCTGCCTCCGTGTCGTTCCCTTCCTAGGCCTCGCCGTCGTCCACCGCCCTGGTGCTCTCAGCGCGGCCTGGTCAATGTGGTCAAGGACTGACATGCATCTGAAGTGGATTGTACGTGCAGAGGCCGACAGCTGGGTCCACGGCCGCACGCAAGGAAATGCCTCCTTATTACGCGCAAAATAATGATTCGTCCACCTGACATCAGGGACCCACCGAAAGGGCCTCAGTATTTCGCGAAAAAAACATTACCGCCGCTGACAGCTCGGACCCACTAGCTATATCTTCGCACGCAGGGAAGTGCCTCCTTATTACGCACAAAAAAATGAATACTCCCCCTGTTAGCCGGGACCCAGTATAGTGGCAGGCTGACTTGTGGGCCTACTAAGTTGACGGGGACGAAGGGATTTGTCAACTTAGTCAATATGCACGATTCTAGCTCCAGTGACCGTACGATGTCCATCCAACGGCCGTAGTGCTTCTTCAACCTTTGGTCTTCTTGCTCCAGCCGCCCAAACCTGCGCCGGTCGTGCCTCGTGCTCCTGCCTCCCGTGGCCGGGTGCGATGCGGCGGAGGCCTCACCGCCCCTACTACTCCCACCGCTGGCCAGGCCATCCCTCTACTCACCCACAACCCCTTTTATTCTGCGGCGACGGTAGCCTCACACCGCAGCGAACCAGTGAACCCTCGTACTCCTCTACGCGTGGGCATCCACTGCCGCGTCTTCCTCGGCTCCGCGTCGCCCCTTCCTAGGCCTCGCCGTCGTCCACCGTGCTGGTGCTCTCGGCGTGGCGTGGTCGACGTGGTCAAGGAATGGCTTCCATCGAACGTGGACTGTAGGTGGAGAGGCTGATAGCTGGGTCCACGGCCGTAGCAAGTAAGTGCCTCCTTATTACGCACAAAATAATTATTCCTCCACCTGACAGCGGGGACCCACCGGACGGGCCACCGTATTTCGCGCAAAAAACGTTTCCCCCCTGACTACTGGGACCCACCAGCTACACCTTCGCACGCAAGGAAGTGCGTCCGGGCAAAAAAAGAGATTCGCCCCCCTGACCGCTAGGACCCACCAGCTACATCTTCGCATGCAAGGAAGTGCATCCGGGCAAAAAAAACGATTCGCCCCCCTGACTGCTGGGACCCACCAGCTACATCTTCGCACGAAAGGAAGTGCCTGACAGTCGGGACCCACCTGGTCGAAGCGTACGTAGCGTTTTCATTCTAGTCGCGAACGTGTACGTACATACTGGTCGATGTAGACGCGCGCACGTGTCGTAAATGTAGAGGCGCGCACGTGTCGTAGTAGAGGCGTGCACGTGTCGTAGTAGAGGCGCGCACGTAGCATGTACACGTACGTACAACGGCGAGGGTGCAAGAAATAAAATACGGCCACATACGTACATACGGGCAGGGTCTCTAACGCCTATCGCGCATACATACATGGCTGGGTCAGAACGGAGAAACAGCGTCGTCGTCGTGTTCATGGGGAGCCAACCGACTGGGTCGGAACAGAATGCGTGGTCGTCTTCATCGGGAGGGCTTGGACGGAACAGACGATGGAAACGAGGCCTGGCGTACCGCACAACGGAGGAAACTGCCTTGTGTTTGACCGGCCACGTTCGAAATGGGGTCCTATTGATCGGGAGGGGCCTGGCGTACCGCAAAATAGAGGAAACGGACCTCCTACAGTCGAAAACGGGGGTCCTATTGATCGGGAGGGATGTGGCGTACCGCAAAACGGAGGAAACAGACCTCCTACGGTCGAAACGGGGGTCCTGTTCATCGGGAGGGGTGTGGCGTACCGCAAAACGGACGAAACGGACTTCTGTTGGAGCACTACGGTCAAAACGGGAGGGGAGGGGTGTGGCGTACCGCAAAACGGGACTCCACGGGATACTATTCATCTCCACCATCGACCTCCTCCAGCCTCCACGGGCTACCGTCGACCTCCTCCAGCCTCCACGGGCTCCTATTCATCCAGCCTCCACCGCGCGCTACTCCACCGGCTACTGTTCAACCACCCCTCCACGGGCACCCCTCCACCGTCTACTGTTCATCCAGCCCTCCACACCACGGGGTCCTATTCAACCACCCCTCCACGGCCACCCCTCCACCGTCGACTGTTCATCCAGCCCTCCACACCACGG
>NC_041393.1:330128974-330183684 GCF_002162155.2 Triticum dicoccoides | reverse complement strand
TAGCAGCAGTAGCGAAGGAATCGCTCCATCGGGTTCAGTTCACAGCCATCGATCGATCCCTCGGGTTCAGTAACGCGTAGCCTGCAGTGCAATCGCTCGGGTTCAGTTAGAGCCTAACGCCTCGCTCGGCTTCAGTTAGAGCCAACGCCTCGCACACACGTGCGTACGTACGAGAGAAACGTGCATCGCTCTCCCGCCGTAACCGGCAACTCCCCGAAATTTTCCTCCCCCTCGCTTCTACCACGGTTTTTCCCGTCATGGACGGCCCAAAGAATGTCATGCAGCTGCGTCTCCGGCCCGTGCAGGACGAAAAGCCCATTTTCTGTCATGATTTTTTTGTCATAGAAGTAGGAGCCCACCACATCTATGATGATACCGGGTTTTGTCACAATTATCGTCATAGAAGTGTCATATGTATGACAAAAAAAAATATTGTTCGGCCTAAAATGTCACGGATGTGTCTTTTTTTTGTAGTGCATGTTTGCGAAAAATGGGAGAAACAAGAAGTGAGTGTGCGGGTGAGCAGGAGAAAAGAGAGTGATAGCTACATGAAGGAGCATGAGAGAGAGATGGGCATGAAAGGAGATTCAAGTATTTAGTTGCATGTATATAAAATGTCAACATAAAAGGGATTCAAATATTTGAATTCAAGAAGATGATATATGTAATTCATACTCGAACCAAAATTGATCTATCAAACATGCATACTCATATGAATTCACGTGCATCTATGTTATTTAATATGTAGATACTACTGATCCATACATTTTAGTAGAACATAATTTGGTCTAAATTTTTTGAATTCAACCTTATGATTTGAGATCATTGTATTTGTAAATCATATTATATATATCAAGGAGCAGAATTATTTGTTGTGCTTTTGAAGGTATATATATAAAAAATGATGTATATAAAATTTTATTCCAATCAAAAATGGATCCTGCCCGAAGAAAAATAGAATACAAACTGGATTCAAATTGAGTTGGCACGGTAAACATGCACTCATGCTCTGCAAAAATTTGAACGAAGCGGGGAAAGTTGCAGTAACCACCCGAAACCAAAAACTGTGAGATGGAAATAACTGCCTATCCCTGACACGCAAAGCCTATCAGCTCGATTTCTATAGGTTTCTATAGCGGTAGGTTTGTAATTTCACTCAAATGTGACATAACCGCCTCTCACCCTGATCCATACACGGTGGGCACCAAAACACAGTGTCTCCTAGGCCGAAATTGACTCTCTCCCCGATTCATACATAGTGGGCACCAAAATAAACTCTCGTCAGCCGAAATCCCCGTCGGCAAATATTCGGTGTATGCGAGATTACCATCCTATCCCCAACTGACTATTATTGTTGTGATGTAGGAAATTTTAAACGGGGGATAAGTTTGTAAATTTCCTTGCATTTGAGACAACGCCCTGAAGACATTGTTCCCCCCTTCCTCTCTCCCTCCATTTCCCTATTCGTACTCCGTGGGCGCCAAAACACCCTCTCCACCCCAGCCTCCTCCGTCCACCACCCCATTCACCGCCATCCTTGTCGGTGTCAAAACCGGCGGATCTCGGGTAGGGGGTCCCGAACTATGCGTCTAGGTGGATGGTAACAGGAGACAAGGGACACAATGTTTTTACCCAGGTTCGGGCCCTCTCGGTGGAGGTAAAACCCTACTCCTGCTTGATTAATATTGATGATATGGGTAGTACAAGAGTAGATCTACCACGAGATCAAGGAGGCTAAACCCTAGAAGCTAGTCTATGGTATGACTGTTGTTCATCCTACGGACTAAAACCCTCCGGTTTATATAGACACCGGAGAGGGCTAGGGTTACACAGAGTCGGTTACAATGGTAGGAGATCTACATATCCGTATCACCAAGCTTGCCTTCCACGCCAAGGAAAGTCCCATCCGGACACGGTACGAAGTCTTCAATCTTGTATCTTCATAGTCTTAGAGTCCGGCCAAAGATGATAGTTCGGCTATCCGGACACCCCCTAGTCCAGGACTCCCTCAGTAGCCCCTGAACCACGCTTCAATGACGACGAGTTCGGCGCGCATATTTTCTTCGGCATTGCAAGGCGGGTTCCTCCTCCGAATAATTCATAGAAGATTTTGAACACCAGGATAGTGTCCGGCTCTGCAAAACAAATTCCACATACCACCATAGAGAGAATAATATTTACACAAGTTCAATCTGCGGACGTATTTCGTGGCATGACGTCACACCACGGCCAAGCCTTAATTCGAATTGTTTTTATTGTTCCACCTCAGCGCGTTTAGTGAAGCGGTTTCCTTGGGACGTCTTGTCAAAGCAGAGATCATGTCCCCTTATTGCGGGATTCTCATCAATAGGGGCGTGGGTAACCCAACCGCACCCGTTGGCACGCCCTCTCCATTGAAGGCGAGTCCCAAACGGTCAGGGGGACGACTCTTGGTATTCAACCCCTTTATAACGAGACAAAGGCCTATTCCTTTTCTTTAATCTCAATCGAATCCGCCCCTCGCCTCGAGTTCCAACACCCAAGGCTCCAGATTCAGGCGCTACGGACCTTCGACAATGTCCGGCTCCGACCTACAAGGCCGGTGGACGCCTTCTTCCGTCATGGAAGAAGATGTGCTAAAGCTGAGAGACGCGAGGTATCTAACCGGTGAAATTTCGCACGGGCTGCCTGCCCAAGGGCAAGTCATTCCTACTCCCGAGCCTGTTGAGAGCGTGGTGTTCGTGTCTCACTTCCGTCGGGGTCTAGGCTTCCCGACGGACCCCTTCATGAGGGGGCTCATGTTTTATTATGGGCTGGAATTCCATGACTTGGATCCGGAGTCCATCCTCCACATCTCATCGTTCATTGTTGTATGCGAAGCCTTCCTTCGCACTACCCCTCACTTCGGATTGTGGCTCAAGACCTTCAATGTGGAGCCGAAGATGATCGAGGGGCGGCAGGCAGAGTGCAGAGGGGCAGTTATAAGCAAGAGGGCTGATGTTGCATGGCCCGAGGGCTTTTTTCAAGAGGAGCTTGGTTTGTGGCAACAGGAGTGGTTCTACATCACCGCTCCCAGGGGCACCAGATGGGTGGCGCCGCCTGCCTTTCGCTCGGGCCCTCCACAACGGCTGGCGTCATGGGTCAACAAAGGGCTTGACTGGGGGCTGTCCAAGGACGTACCACTGTTGCAGGGCCGTACTCGAGACCTCCAAGAGAGGGAGATCAATCTGGTTGTAGTGGCGCAGGTCATGCTGATTCGGTGCCTTCTGCCCGGAAAACTTTGCCCCCTCCGGCTGTGGGAATTCAATCCGGAGGGACCGCGAGCTCTCCAACACTTCATGGGTGCGACACCCGTGGAGATATATAAACTGTTCTTCGGATCACAAGAGATGTGTCCGGACTTGACCGAGGACGCAGGTCTGAGCTGCAATCGCCCGGATACTCAAGTAAGTAGTCCTGTGCCCGGACATGCTATCCGTACATTTATCATAAACTTGCCCTTTAAAGAGTTGTCCCTTGAATAGGAATGGATAGCAAAAGCAAAACTAATAAGGTGTCTAGCCCCCCTCCCTGAGACCATGTCGGATCCTATGTTAACCAAGATGTTGGAGGTTGCGCCTTCAGAAGAGGGCAAAGGGGGAACAGGAAAGCTACCGCCTCCGCTAAGGAGGCTCTGAAGAAAGGGGGGATCGAGAATCCCTCCCTCCAGGGGGAGAAGAGGACCGCTTCTGAAGATCCGGAGGCCAAGGCCTCAAAGCGGGGGAAGAAATCTTCACCAGAGGGTCCTGCGCCAGGAGGAGCCCGGCCACACTATTTCCCCAAGGAAATCAGCCCTCTAGCGAGCCGTAAGTAGAAAGGGGAGTTTTGTAATAAGGGACATCCCTGTTTTTATTTCTGAAGATAAACGAAGTCATTACCTTGTAGTTCGGATCTTAGCCCTTCTCAGCAGAGCTTATCTTCGGGGGATCTTCATCCGGAGAAGATGGAGAGCGAAACGCCTCCATCTGCCGCACCGTCAGGCGGGGCGGACGACCTTGAGGTGTCGTCACGGAGGGTTTCCCTGAGTCTGGCGGGGCCGGAAGGTTCGGCACCAACTGGTGTATGGTCGGAGGAGCTGAAGGATCTACTCGGGCGAACGTCTATCTCAGAAGATCACCGTACGTTCATGGGTACGGTGATTGAAAGGATTTCATCCGCGGAGAGCGGGTTGCATGAGGCCGTCAGAAGTTTACTGACGGGGTTTGAGGTACGCAAAAATGATATACCTTCTGACAGTTTTGCATATAGAATGCACCCTGTATAGATAGTAGCCCCTGAGACTCGGTACGTTGTCAAAAGCGACAGCATGCCAAGGATCATAATCTCAGTTGTAAGATGTCGCCCTTCCTATACAGGTGGCGGAGCGTTCGGTGGCCAGCCGGACTGATAGATTTGCCGAACTGAAGCGGCAACTTGACGTTGCGGATGCGGACATTGCGCTGGTCAATAAGCGGCTTGACGAGTCACAAGGTATGTGGCTTCTCCGCAGACACCTGGTAAGGGAGCTTGACGCCCGTGCCTTACAACATGTATGCTTAATGCAGATGGTGCCGCTGCTATGGACGACCTTCGGGCAGAGCTCGCCCGAGCCAAGGAGCAAGCCAGAAAAAGTAATGCGGCTGCCTTGAAGGTGGCCGAAGAGCTAAAAGCCGAACAGGCTGCTCACTGCCGAAGCGGGGAGGAAATGGCCGAAATGGCCGTGGAGCTGAAGGATGCTACCGACCGCTGCGAGTTTCTTGAAAGAGAACGCCGAGCGGAGCAAGAGGACGTGAAGAAGGCCACCGCCAAAGCCAAGGATTCCCGCTCCGCGATGAGAGCTATGAAGGAGGAGCTACGTCAAGCCGGGGATATTGCGGCTGGAAAGCCCTTTCTGCTGCGGAGGAAGTTCACGGATCTGAAGTATGCTCAGTTGGGCCAATCGTGGGGTGCGGAGGATGCTTATCTGAATTTGGCGGCAAGTGCCGCAGACGCGGTCGCACACTTCCGAGGCCAAAAGGATCACGGAATGGAAGAGCTTTTTTGGTCGCAGTTCCATAGTCCAGAGCGTCCACTTCCATTAACCAATCGGTTAGCCGAATGGGCTGAGCTGAATAGGTTGTCTGGACTTGCCATGAAGGACATCGTGACTCATTTGTGGCCAAAAAGGCCCGAGCTGAAGAGTTATTTTGGCTTGGTGCAGCAGTTCCTTGATGCGGTGCCGCATCTCGATGCAATGAAACGGTCGGCACGCATAGAGGGTGCATGGATGGATCTCGCCCGTGTCAAAACATACTGGGTAGAGATGAAGGCCACCGGCATTGCATCCCAGGATTCGGACAGAAGCCGATTACCTACCGAGCACTATTTTGAGGAAGTCCTATAGGGCGCTCGTTTAATAGAGACGCAGTGCTCGAAAAATGTTATGTTCAAATGACATGTATGATTTGTGAAACCATGTTTCAAATATAATATAAGGGCTTTTTATACTTGTGCGTTCAAGTGTTGGAATACCTCCCGTGCGGCCGTTAATGTATATGTGTATATAACCTGAAAGATGGCAGTCTTCGGCTTCAGCCCCCACGCACATAGTGCGGGGGTGTTTGCAGAAAAAGAGCATTTTCACACTTAGTCCAACGTCTTGGTCCTGTGAAGGAGGTGATAGCGTAGCAAACTAGGCAACCGGACTATAATGCTTTATCACTTTCACGTAGCCATAGGAGTTCGATGGTGGGGCTACTATATAGCCCCTAGGGGCACCGCGCTCTCCGAATTTCGGGGCGCGTGTGTGCCTAACCGGGAAACGGTCCTTCGTTAAAGCAGAGGAATTCTAAACATTCCGGTGGTCGATCGAGTGGTTGACCAGTCTCTCGCTATATCATGACAGTCAGTTTTCGGCTTTCTCTACTGAGGTGCTCACCTGGACGAACCGGGGCACAATCGCAGTAGTTCTCCTGGTGCCGTGTTAGCCGATAGAGCGGAACATAAGGCAGCAAAACACAGAGCCGGGCAAACCCAACATTTGACCAAAGACATGATTCGGGGCTGATGCATATAAGGCCTAACTCGAGACGCCGAACACTCCCTAAGGTATTCGGTCTTTATGAAAACGGGCAGAACAATGCCCTAAGCCCCTAATGTCCAGGTACGTGCAAAAAATTCTGACGCGGCTGATGCCAAAATGCCAGCCTCCTCCTCGGTTATAGTGAGAAACCGGGGGATGTGTATCAACAAGAGACAGTAAGAAAGGTTTATGCAGGGTCTTAATCTGAAAAGAATCCTTGCAACGGGTCCCTACTGCACGTCTGCGCCTGTGTCTCCATTATGTCGTATCCTGGACGGGTGTAGCATGGTGTTCATCTGTAAAATAGAAGAACTTAGTTGGAAAAAAGGATCGTGCGAAAAATGTATAAACTGAGTATAATTCAAAAAATGAATAAAATTGAGCTTTATTGTCTCTTATTTTACATGTGTGCAGCCCCTTGTAAGGGGGTACGTGGCTAGTAAGCCCCTTGTTTATTTATGCTGGACTCGCCTAACCGTGTCCGGGATCTGAATGACCTGTTTAGGTGCTTTGATCAGCAAAGCTGGACTAATGTGTGGCTGTCAAGGCAGTCTCACTTTCTTCCATATTCAAGGAACACTCGAGGTTTCCCTTTAATGAGATGATGCCGCGTGGACCGGGCATTTTAAGTGTAAGAGATGCATAATGCGGTATTGCGTTAAAGCGGGCGAAAGCTTTGCGTCCCAATGGTGCTTGATAGCTACTTTTAAATGGGGCGATGTGGAAGACTAACTTTTCGCGACGGAAGTTGTCGGATGAGCCAAACACAACTTCTAGCGGTAGAGAGCCCGTACAATGGGCATATGGGCCTGGCATCACTCCTCGAAAGGAAGTGTTGCTATGGCGTATTTTGGTTGAGTCTATCCCCATTCTGCGGATTGTATCCTGATATAGCAGGTTTAGATCACTGCCGTCGTCCATTAGGACTTGTGTAAATTGTAGTCCGTTGATTATAGGATCTAATATCAGAGCATTCCATCCTGCGTTCCGGATACTTCCGGAGTAATCCTGATTGTCGAAAGTGATTGGTTTTGACATCCAGTGTCGGGACTCCGCTGGGGTGGACCGTGCGGCACTTACTTTAATGGGCGTCGCTCTATTTTTGCCTGTTCTCACTTGAAGTGAGTTTACTGTTTTGACCTCTCGTGGGAAATTCCTTTGTTTTCCGGTGCTCTACTTGTGGAGTTCGTCATCGTCCTCGCTTGGTGTGTCGAGCCCCTTGTGTTCGGCATTAAGTCGGCCGGACTGTTTGAAGACCCAACAGTCTCTGTGGGTGTGGTTTGCAGGCTTCCCGGAGGTACTGTGGATTTGGCATATCTTGTCCAAGATTTTGTTTAGGTTGGATAGCTCGTCGCTGTTGTCCTTGAGAGGGAGTGTTTTGTTGTTCTGCCGAGTGCTTTTGAATCTGGCGTTGACTGCCGTGCTCTTTGGGCCATTTCCCTTAGTCCGGTGCTGGTCCTTGTTGCATTGTGGTTTCCCATTTCCATCCCTAACCTCGGATGTACTTGGGTCGCTGGTGCTGCATCTTGCCAGCCAGCTATCCTCTCCCCCGCAAAAGCGGGTCATGAGGCTTGTTAGTGCGGCCATTGTTCTTGGCTTTTCCTGGCCGACGTGTCTGCCGAGCCATTCGTCTCGGACGTTATGTTTGAAGGCTGCTAAGGCTTCGGCGTCCGGACAATCGACTATTGGGTTCCTTTTGGTGAGGAACATGTTCCAGAATTTGCGGGCTGACTCTCCGGGTTGTTGAGTTATGTGACTTAAATCGTCTGCATCCGGAGGGCGGACATAAGTCCCCTGAAAATTTGCCCGAAACGCATCCTCGAGCTCTTCCCAACTTCCAATGGTATTTTCTGGGAGGCTTTTGAGCCAATGCCGGGCTGTCCCTTTGAGCTTGAGGGGTAAGTATTTTATGGCGCGGAGGTCATCTCCTCTAGCCATATGTATGTGCAGGATGTAATCCTCAATCCAGACTCCAGGGTCTGTTGTTCCGTCGTATGCCTCTATGTTTACGGGCTTGAATCCTGCTGGAAATTCATGATCCAGCACCTCATCAGTGAAACATAACGGGTGTGCGGTGCCCCTGTATTTGGGTGTGCCGTGATGTTCGAATACTCGACGTGTTGTATTGCTTTCTGGAGCCTGCTTTCTTGGCCCATAGATGGACTTGACCGGGGCATCCTTTTTGTGAGGATCCTTATGTGGATCACGTGCCGGCTTGTGTGCGGTGCCGCTTGCCGCTCTTTATTTGTCATGTGGTCGTCTATCGGACCGGGCGGCCTCTTTGTTCTTTGATTGTGGGGGCTCTACGGCCTCCTCGTCAAATTCGGGCAGTAGTTTGCGCTTCGGGTAGCTTTTTGCTTGGCGACTATCGCCGTATTTGTCTGCGGTCTTGAGTACTTTGCTCCATCTCATTCTGAGTACTTCTTCCGCTGTTTTGAGCTTCCGCTTCTGCTTCTTCAGACTTCGTGCAGTGGCGACGAGCCTTTTGTGGAGGTTCTTCTACTCCAACAATGTGTCCGGCATGAGATCATCCGGACTGTTATTTTCGCCGGGGACGGATTGCCTATCCAATTCATCCTGTTCGGATGGTTTCTCGGGGGCATGTTCGTCGTCCATCGGTTTGCCCTGCTCTATGGCTGGGTCTATATAGGTGTTGTTGTTGTCGAGGCGGGACTTTGAGCGGTGCTTAGGTCGCCGTTTTGACTGTTTTTCGAGGGAATTATCCACCTCAGCGCCCCGTTGTTCCTCGTTATCGCTTCCTTTAGGTGTATCCACCATATATACATCGTGAGTTGAGATGGCCTTCCAGTGCCCTGTAGGCGCTGGTTCTTGGTCGTCTCCGGCATCGTCGTCCATACCGTCGATGTCGTCAGAGTCGAAGTCTAGCATATCGGTTAAGTCGTCGAAAGTGGCTACAAAGTGGGTGGTGGGTGGGCGTTGAGTTTCTTTGTCGTCCGCATCCCAACCTTCCTGACCATAGTCCGGCCAGGGCTCTCCTAATAGGGAGAGAGACTTCAGTGAATTCAGGATGTCGCCAAAAGGCGAGTGCTGAAAGATGTCCACGGTGGTGAACTCCATGATCGGCGCCCCATCGGGTTCGATTGACAGGGGCGCGGAAGGTTCGGGGTCCGGAGAGGAGTCCAGCACCTTGGAGTCACGAGCTTCACAAGGGATAGGGTTGGTATTCGGCTCTATCACTGTAGAGGTAGCAGCCCCCGAGGCGGTGTCCAGCCACGCATCCTTGATCGGCGCAGTCGGCTCCGAGCTACGGGTCAGAGCGGACTCTTGTGCGGCCTCCAGGGCACTGTCCGGCAGCAGAGCTAAATCATGCCCATCGTGACAGTGCGGCGTGCTCGGCTGTGGCTTGAATCCGTCGAAGATCAAGTCTCCACGGATGTCGGCCCTATAGTTCAAACTTCCAAATCTGACCTGATGGCTAGGGGCGTAGCTTTCAACCTGCTCCAGATGGCCAAGTGAATTGGCCCGCAGTGGAAAGCCACCGAATATGAAGATCTGTCCGGGGAGAAAAGTCTCGCCCTGGACCGTGTCGTTGTTGATGATCGAAGGAGCCATCGGGCCTATAGGTGATGACAGAGAGGAACTCTCAATGAAAGCACCAATGTCGGTGTCAAAACCGGCGGATCTCGGGTAGGGGGTCCCGAATTGTGCGTCTAGGCGGATGGTAACAGGAGACAAGGGACACAATGTTTTTACCCAGGTTTGGGCCCTCTCGGTGAAGGTAAAACCCTACTCCTGCTTAATTAATATTGATGATATGGGTAGTACAAGAGTAGATCTACCACGAGATCAAGGAGGCTAAACCCTAGAAGCTAGCCTATGGTATGATTGTTGTTCGTCCTACAGACTAAAACCCTCCGGTTTATATAGACACCGGAGAGGGCTAGGGTTACACAGAGTCGGTTACAATGGTAGGAGATCTACATATCCGTATCGCCAAGCTTGCCTTCCATGCCAAGGAAAGTCCCATCCGGACACGGGACGAAGTCTTCAATCTTGTATCTTCATAGTCTTGGAGTCCGGCCAAAGATGATAGTTCGGCTATCCGGACACCACCTAGTCCAGGACTCCCTCAGTCCTGCTCCATCAAGCCGGAGCTGATACCCCGACGCCATCGTCCATTACAACAAATCGACCTCTCTCATCCATGGCTTTGGACTGGGATCCTTGCATCCCGTCCTCTTACTTCATCCTCGCCGTCGTCCACCTTGCCGGCGCCGCTCCTACGACTGTCTCGTCCAGCACGTCGGGATATTTCCCCCGCCGCCACCGTCTACCCTTATAGATCTGCTTCCACGCTGCCGACAGCCATCGCTTCCACAACACCGTCAAATTCTTAGAAGATGCATACACGGTGCCGCACCAAAGGCGATACTCTTTCGTATCTGCTCAACTTATTTATCGCAGCAAGAAAATAGACCGCCACTACATTACTCTTATTTCTCGTCCATCATTTACTTATTAGTTGAAAGCAAGCATTGGTTGCGAAGTTGCCTTTGTCCAGTTTCCACCTTCAGATCCGCCATGGCACGCTCAACACTATACTCGCAATGCTTATGGTTTTCTCCTTTTATATTCCACAGTAGTTAAATGAGAGTAGACCAAATTTCAAAATTGGGTCAGTCAATTTTTGGGAGCTCACCGGAGTTCGCTGGTGCAAAGGAAGGGGCTCGAGTGGGGACGGTGGTTGTGGGGGGCGGTGGCCTGGCGATGGTGGGGCCTCTCCGAATGAAGAAAACTCGACACGGGTAGGGCGGGGGTGGGGTGGGGGTGGCGGAGGAACACAGGCGGTGGGGGCAGTTCAGGGGCGGGGCCGGTGGTTTGGCCGGCTGCCCGTGCGGTGTTCTGTATGGGAAGAATCAGAGACGAGGAAGAAGAAGGGTTAGGAGACGTACGATCTTCATCCAACCGCCTGAAATGGTCGACTGACCCAAATGATAAAAGTCACGTGACTTGCATGCAGACATTCCTTTATATTCAGCACCATCATCATAGCTGCTTAGCACTGCTCTTGAATCCATCAAGCTAAACAACGTGCCACTCATGGTTCCAAACTTGTTGCTCAAATACGAATCTGATATGATGCTGATATCACTAAACAGACAATGTTTAATTGGTAGCTAATGTTCCTACTTTTACTTTCAAAAATCACATGCACCATATATAGAGAGACAACAGGGAGTTGAATTCTTAGTGTGCTCTGGTTCATCATGTGTGGGCACTGCGCAACGAACATTTTGTTATCCAAAACCTGGTTGCTCTTCTTTAGCATGTTCCTCTTCCGTTCTTCTTTAATAAGAACTCTCTCCATTGCTAAATACAAGTCTTTGTATAGATTCCACCATGGACTACATATGGAGCAAAATGAGTGAATCTACACTCTAAAATGTATCTGTATACATCTATATGTGATCCATAGTTGAAATCTCTACAAAGACTTACATTTTGGAATGGAGGGAGTATGATAGTAGTACAGTATGTTCCTTGTACCGAAGAGGAGCAGGGACATTTGCAGTGTAGAGGTCTATTTGATCGGTTGTGATGGACACTTTCAGCTCTTTGGGCCTCTTTGATTCGTAGGATTTTGTAAACATAGGAATAGGAATTGTAGTGTCCTGCCCACTTGAATCCTATAAGATTAGCAAGGAAATGCGGGGAGTTGTGTTGCCTTTCAGAGTTCCACTGGTATTAACAGTACCACACCTTCAGTTGAAGAGAGCTGGTATTCGAATCCTTTCTAGCCATACCGGCAATAGTAGCCTATATTTTCTAGCAAGTTCCACTTTGCTGATTTTACTTGTGATGCTTACGGTTTTCCCGTTATATCTGCAATATGATCTATGTAGCTGCTTTGTGTCGCACTAGCAGCAGTCCACTCTTGAAGCTAAACAACACACCAATCATAAGTCCAAAGCTTACTTCTTCAAATACGAATTGTGATATGATACTGATATTAGTTAACAGACACACATTTAATTGGTCAGGTAATTCTCCCACATGATTTTCCAAATGCATGTGGCCACATATAGAGAGACATCATGGAATTGCATTTCTTTGGACACTGTGATTCATCATGAGTGGGCAACCAACATTGTATGCAAAGAAGCAGAACCTCAAGAATATGCTTCCTCTTCTGTTCTTTAACATGTTCCTATTTTGTTATTGTGTATTTAGTACGTACAGTATGTTCCTTGTCAGGAAGGGGAGCAGGGACATCTGCAGTCAACAACTGATAGAGCTGGCATGTATGTGATCGATAGGCTTTCAATTAGTAGCGGCAATACAACACCATATTTTCCAGCTAGTTCCACTTTCCCGATTTATATATCCTGGTTATAGTGTACCCCTTTTATGTACACTATGATCTGCCTAGTTGTTGTGTGCTCTTGTTATCATTGTTTGGCAATAAACTCTCTATACAGTATATTTTGAGCCTATCATCTGCCAACTATCCTTACATCTAGAGCCTATTTTTTTGTGTACTTGTGCCAGATTATATTAATGCATGCACCAAATTACAGCACACATGGGCTCTCTCATCAGAATCCAGTGATATCACACAAGGGTTTACAGGGCGCCCCTATATTAGAATATCCTCTACATTACAAAGATAATCTCACTACTATTTATGTTTTCATGCTTCTCAAATATTATACGTACTCACAGTGAATATCAGAATCCGCACATCAGAAGAATATTGTCGAACACTGCAACGACTTACAAAATTGGCACCAAGGCATTGAGTGCCATTCTGGATGCAATGAAACTCATACGCTCCCCACCTATAGATTCTTGTTCGAAATATGATCCTAATGACTATTCTGACCTCGAGGAGTTAAAGGCAGATGGCCTGTCCTGTCCACCCATCAAGGTGCTTGTTCTAATTTGGCAAGGTTTTATTAATTGCATGTATCTTGGATAAGGTGTCTTGCATTTCTTCTACTTTGTTGCACCGCCATCTGCTTAGTTTACTCATCATATTGTCAATATGCCATGCACATCCATTATTTACATATTCCATCTATCATCATACCATGTTTTTCCAATCAAATGTTGTTCTTGTGCATCAGCATCAAAAAGTAAGAGGGTGATTGCCGAACCTGAAGGAGCACCAGTAAAGTACTTGAAAAATGTGATGGTGCCGGAGAAATAAGATAGCACCCCACTTATATTGGCTCTACAACTAGTGACACAAAACGTAGGACCGACTCCAGCAAACTGCACCCATACTTCACTAGCCACACCACTAGCCCCAACACACAGGACGTGCACTCCAGAAAAATGTATGTCGATTTCAGTTACCATAGCACCAGTCGTACCACAAAAGAATCCCACTCCAGCAAAACTTACAGCATGTCCACCGGCCGAAGACCTATCCCAACTGCAGAGATGGCCAATTCCTGCAGATTGGAACCCCATTCCAGTTATTCCTAGTTCAAAAGACAATGATTTCAATGTTGTTAGGGGCTAGGTGCATATATTCCCATCATGCGAAGATTATAGTGAAGACAAACACCATTTTCACATCTTCCTGGCCCACTTACGTGTAAGTGCTATTATTCATGGTGATTATTTTCCTATTTTCTGCTTATTGAACACATCAATGATTTACATTACACTGTTGTAAGTAGGTGAGGGTCAATCTGGATAGTCATGATGAGCAAAGCTTGCTTGCGCTTTTCAAGGATGTGTTGCAGCAGTATCGGTGTTACCTGAGGAAATCACACTTTGATGGAAAGTCTATAAACGAATTTCCGGTGAAGTCTCATGTGCTAAATTTAGAAGACATTGAATGGAAAAACCTTGTTATGCACTATCTCATTCCCAGGATGAGGTACTGTATATCACATGACAATTTGAACTTCTACTTTTCCGCATGTGCCTTACTGATCTCTTTTGTAGGAAATTTGCTCGAAGAAGAATTCCGGTTTGAAAAGGATGACAGGATCTCGCAAATATGCTTCCCGCCACTTTGCTCTTATTAGTACCTGTTGTCATGTATCACTGTACTCGCATTCATACCTAGTTCATTATGTGACAGCAGTATGCATGATAGCTTGCTTATCAATTGTTCGTTCTAAATTATCTAATCTGTATGAATGGTTACATTAGTGTAGAATATATCCAATGCCAATGAAATTTTTTAGCTCTGCATTGTTCTTGTAAGTACCTATTGTCCTTTATCGGTGTACTTATAATGACAGCTGGTTGTTCATGTACCATCACTCTGCAGCTTATTTTCCTTTGCCCTCCATTTTCTACAAATCAGATCTATATTTACTCTTACCATAAGGTTGGATAACACTGATGGTACTGAAGAAGTTTAGCTCTGCATTGCTCTTGGTTGTAACTTTTGCCTGTATCGCTGTACTTACATTTATAGCTACTTGGTTATGTAGCATCACTCTTCATCTTATCTTAAATATTCTCCATTTTTTCATATACAATCACATCTATATTTACTCTTAACAAAATGTAGAATAAAGGCAATGCTTATGAAGAAGATTCTGTGGTAAACTTTTTGAATTGCCCCCCCCCATCAGCATGGACAAGGACTTTATAGAGCCTGTCTTCGCCGCTAATGTAAGTTTGTCCTTCTCAAGGCTTCAAACTTTGTTGTGTATATTTTGTTAGGGATGACTGCAACAACTATTTATTTTTGGTGTTTGCATCAAATTGCATGTTTAAAGATTATTATATAGTTCATAAACAAAATTTTTTCCTTCTCAATTTAAGTTTTCAGTTGTACAACCAAGTTCATTCTTCATACGATGTAAATAAACTATAAAGAGCAAGTGATCTTCTTTTGCACTGCATGTATGCTTCTATTCTTGATATGTAATCCAGTGGTGTGGTGAACCTATGCACTATAGCACAATGTCATATTCTGCAATATCTTAACTATGAACAATGTCATATCATTCTACTATTATTTAAACTGCCTCTTTATTTGCCAATCTGAAATGGGATAAATTGACAACACACTAACCAGTGATACTTATGAGTTCTTGATCTATAATCCAATGGTGTCGTGAAGCTGCCAACTCCTTCACAATTTCATTTCCTACCATGTCTTAACCTGAACAATACTATATTGTGTTAATGCTATTTTAAACTGTGTCACTTTATTCGCCAATAAGAAATGTGATGAATCGTCAGCACTAATACTTCTATGTGCAAAACCTGTCATCTGTCTGCTTGTTTCTCTTTCAGACTAAGGAGGATATAAGCGTCAAACAAGCGCAGTCTCATCAGCTTGCTCAGATGTTTGAGCTGCAGCTCCCCAGCAGGGCTTTATAGAGCCCGTCTTCACCAGTAATGTAAGTTTGTCCTTCTCAAGCCTTCAAACTTTTGTTGTGTATATTTGGTTAGGCATGACTGCAACAGCTATTTATTTTTGGTGTTTGCATCAAATTGCATGTTTAAAGTTTATTATGTAGTTCATAAACAAAAGTTTGTCCTTCTGAATTTAAATTTTCAGTTGTACAACCAAGTTTCTTCTTCATACCATGTAAATTAAACTATACAGAGCAAGTGATCTTCTTTTGCACTGCATGTATGCTTCTGTTCTTCATCTGTAATCCAGTGGTGTGGTGAACCTACCCACTACAGCACAATGTCATATTCTGCAATGTCTTAACTATGAACAATGTCATATCATTCTACTATTATTTAAACCGCCTCTTTATTTGCCAATCTGAAATGGGATAAATTGACAGCACGCTAACCATTGATACTTATGAGTTCTTGATCTGTAATCCAGTGGTGTCGTGAAGCTGCCAACTCCTTCACAATGTCAATTCCTACCATGTCTTGACCTGAACAATACCATATTGTGTTAATGCAATTTTAAACTGTGTCACTTTATTCGTCAGTAAGAAATGTGATGAATTGTCAGCACTGATACTTTTATGTGCAAAACCTGTCATCTGTCTGCTTGTTTATCTTTCAGAGTGAGGAAGATATAAGTGTTGAACAAGCGCAGTCTCATCATCTTGCTCAGCAGGGCTAACCTTTCTTGAACTCTATTGATGTGTTGTCGGTTTTGTATATTATTTTTTTGGCGTGTTTATTTGCACTGGAGGCGATCTTTGATGCCCAGTGTATGTAATCTACTGTCTACTTGTGCTTTATTATCATAGTGGCGTTTGATGCCAAGTGGATGTAATATGTCGAAATTTCTTTATTGTATAGTCTAGGTTTTTTCTTATTCACGATGTTGTAGTTATTTTACTTTATATGTATATCCTGTTTTCGCAGTAAACCGGCCAAACTGTAAAATTACGGTACATAAGCAGGCCATCATGCAAATCACTATGTATGATCCGCATCATGGGCCCAGTCATCTTGGTCCGTTAACAGGCCTAAATGTAAACTGGCCCACTAGTAGTTTTGGGCCTTTAATAGGCCGACTAAACCGTCGGCCATATTTTCATAAGAAAAATCGATGGGCTTTTAGTAGACTGAAAAGTAGGTTGGGCCTGAAACGTGCCGAACAGCTCACGGGCTGACAACGGGCCGAAATAGACCCCGGCCCATGATTGTGCCAATCACATCGCGGGCCGTTAACAGGCCAAAATTGTCTCGGTCCTTGTTTGGCCCAATCAGATTATCGGCTGTGAGCAGGCCGGATGCAAAGCCGACCATAGTTAGGCCCAACTATATGATGGGCTTTTAACATGCTGAAATAAATATAAGGCCGAAATGTTAAACGGGCCTTTAACGGGCCGAAACTAATATCAGGCTATATTACTAAATGGGCCTTTAGCAAACAGAAATCCTGACCATGCCTCAAGTGGGCCCAAAAGTACAGTGTCCAGTTGATGGGTCGAATCTGATATGGGCCATAATTTAGCCCAAAGGCTCTTAAAGGGTCGGATCTGATCTGGGCCGTAATATGGCCCAGAACAGGGTAAGCTATCAACAGGCCGGATCTCATGTGGGACTTTATTAGGCCCAGAACGTGGCAGGCTATTAGTGGACCGGATCAAATATGGGCTAACATTTGGCCCAAAACATGGCAGCCTGTTAACGGGCCGACCCACTAGTGTCCTCAAAATCTTGTGGGCCTTTAGTTGGGCTGACACATTATGGTCTGCAAAATCTTGTGGGCCTTTAGCTGGGCCGGCCCATTATGGTCCGCAAAATATTGTGGGCCTTTAGTTGGGTCGGCCCATTTAATCTTTAAGGGCCACAAGATTAAGGTCTTCCTCATGGACGCGGCCTCTCTAAGGGTTCTCCGTAGTTCCCCAGTCAATTGCAGAGACTAGGAGCAGTAGGCCTATACTATCACCTCGAATTACCTCCGTGTCCTAAACCTTTGCAATGATAATGATATACTTCGTGGCCATAAGGCACAAATGCTGAGTGGGACCCTTCACAACATTCACAAACTTATTAAACTAATCATTCAATAGGGGATCTCATATCCACAAAAAATATTGATATCCTACACATACCAAGGTTCATCCATATCCTCGAGAACTAGGGGTCTACTCAAATATGAGGACAACAAACATCATAACAACGGTAATGGAATACATGGATGAGTGATTCAAATGATACACCAAAGGATCTAGGTTTTTTTATGTTGCAGATGATAATGATGTGGATGATGATGAAGGTGGTGATGATGTTGGCCCCCTCCTCGTAGTAGGAAGGATCCCCTCCTTATCCTTGCCAATACCTCCGATGGATGAACTCTGGAGGCTAGAGTCCTGTCTTCTGGATGAGTTTTTGGTGTCTCCGGACATCTGATCCTTGATCTGATTCGATGTGGTGGAAATAGTCGATCTGGCGATGCGGCAACTGATAACCCACAAGTATAGGGGATCGCAACCATTTTTGATGGTAGAGTATTCAACCCAATCTTATTGATTCGACACAAGGGGAGCCAAAGAATATTTGCAAGTATTAGCAGTTGAGTGGTCAATTCAACCACACCCTGAGACTAAATATCTACAGCAGAGTGATCAATAGCACAGTAGTATGATAGTTTGATAACAGTGGTAATAGTAGTGACAGTAAAGGTAATAGTAGCAATTATGACACCATGGCAGTTCTGCTGAAAATCTCCAAAAAGTTTTGTCCAATTTCGAGAACTTTTATTTCTGCACAAAAACAACATCATGGCAGTTCTGCTGAAAACAACATCAGTACAAGTTAGTATCGTGCAACTTAGAGTGAAAAACAAGAGCAACAATGTTTGAAAAAGTAGATACGATGGAGACGTATCAGCGGCGAGCCATACGACCGTGCATACGGGCGCTCGCGATCACATGGAATGACGTCTTTCACCCTGGAAGCACGACAACATCCGTTCCTTTGGCCTCCTTGCTTGATTCTTTCTTAGAAAGTGATTCTCACTTTAAATACATGATTCCACTACCATTTCTAGGGATTTACTCCATTACATGATAATTGTTCCAAAAGATCTTACCTGAGGGATTATCAACAAAGAGAAGTGGGCGGATGCGGTAAAATTCCAGAAAGCCCGCCATGTCGGCACAAAATACATAGAAAAATTATCACATAAATTGGAGTCATCAACTCTCCCCAAGCTTAAGTCTTGCTTGTGCCCGAGCAAGTGTTGTGGCTTGTAAAGAACAAGGCCAACCTTGTGTTTATGAGAATGGATACAAAAAGGCACGAGTCCATCACTTTTTATAGCAATGATTTAGGATAAAGATTTATGATAAATGATAGCTCATATTCATGATGATAATGATCATATAGGCTTCCACACTTTGTCACTTAATTTTGTTACGGATAGGTAACAATTTCATATCCTTGTTCATCGTTGTTTCAACCTGGCAAGTAGTTATTGTTTTCCTCTTGTTCTTTCCAAGACCTTATATTCTTTATATGAGTTAGTCCCCAACATGTTGGAGGCTCATTTTTTCGTTTGTATGATATGCAAGCCAAACATGAATCTCAGAAAGACTTAATTTACTAGAGAACCTTTTAATTTTTAAGAGGAGTAATTTCTTTGCTTGCCCTTTCATGAGTTGAACCCTTCGATGAAGTAGCATATATAGTTAACTCATCTCCTTTAAAAAATTTAACAACTGCAATGTGAAGTACTTATAATCATCATGGAAGTAATCATGTGCTACTATTTACATCACAAAAATCATCAAGTACACTCTCAACTAATTAGCAGATCTCACTGTTGGAAATATGCCCTAGGGGCAATAATATTGTATTATTATATTTCCATATTCACAGTTACGAGTTTATATTCCATGCTATAACTGCTATGATCCTGGAATATGTGATTCAGTGGAAAACTCATATGCATGTATGGAATGATAAACTGTAACAATAGGTTCCCGATCTCACCTCTAAGACTGGCTCAAGTGTTTTGGTGATCATGTTTTCCGAATCTTAGGATATCATTAAATGTAACGGTAGTCCTAAAACAACGTTGAGGGTATGACATTAGAAGAACGATCGTATTGAACCGACCCAATACTTGTCTGTTATACTATGCGATTGCATCGTCTAAAATCATCTGTGATACACATGGAGTTTTAGCATGTGTTTTAGTTCCTCAGACCATGAGAGTGTATCGGTTACTTCCTACCAGACAGTGGGCTTTGGGGTTGATCAAACATCATCTATAACAAGGTTATCATAATGACAACTTTCAGGCACACCGGAAAGTTTGACAAGTCATCGGACAACTTGAGAGTGGGATTTGCTCCTCCGATGATGGGGAGATATTCTTAGGGCCCTCTCGGGGTGACGGAATCCATCATCGTCTAGCCAGACACAGGTGACTACGTCATTGGGATGCCGGAACATGTCAACGAGAAAGAAGAACAAAACTGGTAACGGGAGCAACAATATAGTGAGCATGGTGATGACTAAGGAGGATACCGATGCACATCGGTTTTTGTAATGTATCATTAAGCAAAGGGAACATCACATGATAACCAAAGGTTCACTCGAATATCATCCGTGTAATCATAGGGACCGATATGGATGTCCACAGTTCCGCTATCGGTCATTGAAGGAAGGGGTTTCGTTCATGTCTATGGTTTACTGAACCTATGGGGTCACAAGCTTAAGGTAATCAAGATCTGCTGAGTGTTAGTAGGATGGGAGTGATGAGAATATATTTGTGGAATTGTTTCATAAATATCCGGAATAGTTTTGAGAGGTTCTGGAAGAGTTTCGGCGTTACCAGAAGGGTTTCGGTGAATGTCGGGTATTAATATATACTAGTTGACCCATTGAGCCAAATGGCGCAGAGACCTACTAATTCCATGTTAGCAATGAAAAGAAATCCATGGTTTAGTTGATTTTGTTACGGGCAAACACATATGGCAACAAATTTAATCTCTCTTAGTTGGGAAAAACGGGGGCTTGTTATCTACAATAGATATATATACACATTTAAATTTTATAGCATAGAGTTCTACTTGAAACAAAATCTATGTAACAAAACTAACCCCCTTTAGTATGAAACAATGGTATTTTATTGTCTATAATGAGATGTATATACACATTCTAATTTGGTAGCACAAAGTCCCATCCAAAATCATGCCGCTGAAAATACATGTATGTTTTTTAATCCATGTGCGCATTGTAAAAAACATGTTTTAGCTATGAGAATGCACATACCGTAAAAAATTTAATTCCCTTTAGTAAAACCATATAGGTTTATTGTCTACAATAAGATGTACATGCACATTTTACTTTGGTAGCGTGGAGTCTCATTCAAAACAACGTCGCATTGAAAATATATGTATTTTTCGAGAATCTTTTGTTTGAGCAAGTACACAGGTAAGAATTTAGACGCTTATATATATATATATATAAAGTACATATCTTCTTGCCTAAGAACATATGTATACTTATGCTATTTTAGAAAGAGTAGTGTTTCTATCAGCTTTGTTGTTGTGTGTTTGAAAAAAGAGTACTTATGTGCCACTTAGACGCATGTACATTTCAAAGCAGCCGTATGACAGCCAGTTCGGCCCATCAATCGAGCGACTTGTTTAGCCCTTTTTCCTCGGCACTTATTTATCCCTTCTACCTCGAAATCTTCATTCAGTCAGCGACAAAACTGCTAAGTAGTACTTCTATCATCTCAATAATTGAAGAACAATAACATTTCTCTATATCTTGTACAATAATAACATCATTTATAGTACATTTGGTCAAGCAACCAATTAGCAGAAGAACAATAACATTTCTCTATATCTTGAATTCCACATATGGGATAATTAATATATCGACTTGTATGGATGGCTTCACTCCAAACAATACATATGCCTTCTATTTATTTGCCTGGCAAATGTCCATCAGACGAATCAATCAAATAGGAGGAACTGGGGTGCATTTCAAACCAAAACAAAGAATTGATCCTAACTACTAAAGTGTAGTAGCTTTAAAGCCTCTGAATTATTTTGCTCGTACTCCACCAGGAAAGTGCATGCCTTCAAGAACCAAAAGATTTAAGAGTGGAACTAAAAGAACGGCAGTCCAAATCCTCGTAAGCCATGTTGTTTATATCCTTAAACCCAAAAGGTTGCCTCTTAGCATCTTGTTGTTCTCTTGGTCCTTATTAGGTGTCAGCTTATCTTGAAGAAAAGGCAGCTGATATCATATTATCATTAAATAAATTCATACTTAACATGTGGATCGTAGGGAATGGTGAGATGCCATATTGGGGTTCGCAACACGAATAGAAGACCACTAATTTATAGAAGGAAAAAAGGCCTGAACACCCTCAAGAAAGACTATGATGGCGTACTAAATATTTCAAAACGCGAAGTTATTTTGTCGTTGAAAGAGAAAAAAAGATGAACAATTAGAAGACATGTAATGAAGAAAACAGATGGTAGAAGACGAACTACATTATTATATAAATAGAAAGAAACAAGTCTGTGGTATACAAATATTATGATAAACACAACTCTTCATTTAAATAGACAAGGCATGCATTACTACATGAAATCACACAGTTAGGCGATCAAATAGGCTAGTCGCACTCATGTTAAGTGATCACATGGTTTCAATATAGCAGCGATATGTAGAAAGTGTGTCTTAATTATACAAAGCAGATTCAGATACTAACGGTGTACTCATAGCATAGCCATCAGAAGTCCACTCAATGATACCCCATTTGGCTTTGATGTTCCTAGTTGGATCAAGAGGGTCATGCTTCTGGAAAAAGATATGCAAGTATATGTAGTACCTCACATTAATACATGATTTGGTTACATTCATGTCAACACACTCTTTTTCACATCAACTACCAATTTAAACAGAAATAGCCAAAAAAATTCAGTAGAAAACTAACACAATGTAGACCAAGATTTACTTGGTATTAGAACAAATCATACAGATTCAATCTTTGCTCAATGAAAACTGAGGAAGAACTCTATAACTATACTAATATGCACTGGTCATTGGATGATATCAATATTCCTCTTTTACAGAACTAAATTTCGACAACCATGTAAGCTCTAAACATTGTTCTTGATTAAAAGGCCAAAAGGATAAACAAATGGAATATGTCTCACTGGGTAATTTGGGACAACTAATTCAACTTCTATAATTTCACCCTGCTAACAAATGATTTATTGGATGATTTGGACTGCTGTACAAAATTTAAGAGTGGAACTAATTGCTCAGTTTCTATTTTTTTACTTGGCACATCCACTGAATAAGCAAATAAAAGAATGCTTGGTTAAATGCTTAGAAACAGTAGTAGTAAGTGAAAGACCAAGTTGGGAGAGTAAGGTCTAAATGGCATCTCCCTTTTTCTAAAAGGCAAAAGATCTTACTGGCCTCGTGACTGAATAAGATGTGTAGATGAAGAAACCATGCACATGAAGCTGCTCAATACAACTTAAATGAATTCACTAACTTGAAGTAATAATGAAGAAAGAAGAAAGCATTCATAAAATGTAGATTATCTCTTCTTTGAACATCTTACATGACTCAACATCTTCTTGTAGGAAAGGAAAAAAGCAAAGAAAGAAGGATAAAATAAGAAAAAAAAGCCATGAACAGAGCATCGAGGAATTAGTATAACAATTTCGAAATACAATAATTTCAATATCTTGCAAAATCACAGCAAAAAATTAAGGTTGAGTAAAATTTGTCTTTTGGACTGAGCAAATATATAGCTGCAATTTTTTTGCAAAATCAACGCATAACAAGAATCTAAGGCTCTCTAGACTCCTTTTCCTTGCTAAATATGCAGGCTTTCCATGAAATTTTTTACAATATATTTGTTCTATGAACAAATGCTTCCTTTCATTCCTTTTTTTGAAGCAGGTAGCATGCCATCAGCAGCTCAGCACCGAACTGCCAGCGCCTAGTCACAACAATCATGCACGCTGCAACAAGCCAGCAAAAAACACAACAGGTGCCCAGACACACACACACACATAACTAAGCGAGTAACCAAACACACAAGAAGAACTCGTAGCTAGCAAGCAAGCTCCACGGCCACCATTTAACATGACGACCACAGAAATATAACCAAGCTCACTGATTCCCCAACAACTTAGCATTCACAATGCAATACGGCACAACCAGGCAAGCTTCGACACAATTACCAAATTACATAGTTCTAGACTTCTAGTAAAGAATGGTCCTAAGAATTGAATAGATGGATTTAAAAAATATACTTCCGCCTATAAGAAAAATCATGTTAGCAATGCCTGCGTATATTTCATCTGGTATAACAATACATTACTTACACTCAGAGAATTAAAATCCTAGCTTTAGAGCGTGAAGCTAACCAACCAGAACAGTATGTATCATGCAACCACCAAGCTAGCCACAACAATCATGCACGCAGCAGCAAGCCAGCAAAAAAATACATTGGGTGCTTGGCCATACACATCACTAAGCCAGCAAGCACACACACAACAAGAACTTGTAGCAATCAAGCACGGGGGCTAGGAGAACAGCTGGGATCTGAAGAACTACCTTGCTAGCGACGGGATGCCCAGGAGAAAGCGACTTGAGGCGGCAACGGCGAATCGAGGCAGCAGCTGCGCAAACAAGAGACATGCATTTCATCAGTTGGCAATGGAAGCATCCATCATATTCATACATACCTGTGTTTCTTTATGAGAACTCCTCTTCTCCGCCTCACACTATTGACCTCCACCTCAATAACCTGGTTAATCAACAACACATGATCCATGGGGTGATGGTAAACCTTGTATATATCTGAAAATTATTGGAAGGCAGTGTGGAGTATTAGATCTCTGACCTCTGACGGGCTGATGATCCAATGGAAGAAGGGGATGGTGAGGGCGGCGTTGAACACCTAGGCCCAGCGCGGGAAGGGAGCATCCAAAGGAGCACCTCACGGACGGCCTCCTACTGCTGAGCATGCAAGCACCTCACATCCCGCCTTCTCCTCATCCTCGCTGTCCAGCTCTTCTTCCTTCCGGTGAACGTCTGCATATTGCACGTGAACATCCCATGAACACGTGCTCCAGCGGCTCGTCCCTGTACTCTGTCTTCTCCACCATTGGCTAAGGCCTAATTTGTCGTAGCAAAAGAAATTGCATCATGAACAAAATAAAGAATTCACAACTAACATTTTGAATCGAGATTTATCCATTAGCAATCCCAAAATATATAAATAAAGGGGTTTCTAATTGACCACCTAAGCATTTTGAGTTGTGCCAGAATCCATGGGTAGAGCACCAGCTCCAAGTTTCGTTGACCACCTGCTGAGGCCGCCGTCGGCCGCACAACCGCAAGAGCTGCCATCCGCTGCACCACGAGGAAGAGGCGGAGCGCAGCCTCCCGTACAACGCGCCCGAACCCCGGCTTCAGCGCAGCACCTGATCCAGGAGCGGATCAAGTAGCGGCCAACCTCCAGGTTGCACCCGTCCTCACCGGCATAGGCCGACACCGGTCATTCTCTCTCCCTCCCTCTCATCTTCCTCTCTCTCTCTCTCTCTCCCTCTCTCTCTCTCTCTCGTAGGGCTCGCGCAAGAGGAGGGAACTGGGGTGTGCACTCACCCTGGCGTCATAGACGGAGAAGCCATCGGCGCCTTGGAACTGAATCCCCAGACCTAGTCCCGGGGTTTGCAACTCGATGCCGCCACCGCCGCTCCTCTCGCGCCATGGCTGACACAGAGATCAGGAAGGAGGAGGAAGCTAGAAGAGAGAGAGAGGGAGAGGAGGAGACGAGTGGATATAGCGGTGGTAGGGATCCAGGGAGGAAGATGGATGGGAGGAATGGGTGTGGTGACTTTGATAGGGAGGAGGAGGGAGGAGTGCGTGGCTGTGGATTGGGGGCTAGGGTTGGTGTGGTTGTGTCCAACGAGACGACGAGACCCATATATAGTGTTGCCAACGAGCGGCTGAAGCGGGGTCCATGGCATGGCGCTCCCACGACCGGTTGGTCAGCCACAGCGACCCAGCAGCAGGCCATCAACTCCCCCAAACCCCAGACGGAGACGGGAACAGACGAGCCGGTTGACGGTGCATACGACCAGACCAGCAAGCACCAGACGGGGCGACCACACACCGCGGCCGCTGCAACCGACGGGTGGGACCACCACTACCACGGGACCACATGTCAACGCACCAGGAGCACAAGCACGCACCAGCCGGGTGCACATGCGGCATCCCACCCTATGCCCACCCTACACTGCGCGGGCCCTTCGTGACACACACCACGTGATAGCCCGCCAAGCCCATCCCGCATGCCGGACGAACGCTCGGTCAAACCATCGTGTGAGGAGTGTGACCAGGGCAGCAGACGAGCGGGGCCAGGAGTAGCGCGGGACCACATGTCATCGCGAGAAGAACGGCCAAACCGGGTGCACATGCGTCGGCCGGCCTTCCCACAATGCACGACGTGCATAGCGCATCCCCACAACGGACCCGAACACGCGGCGCGCGAGGACTCGCTCGTTCTCACCCGGCAGAGATTCACCCAGGCAACAGATCGGCCACACGATCCCACCATCCATGGACTCGGAGAAAAAAACGGCGCGATGAAAACAAGAGTCAGCAAGACGCAGTGATCGGACAGCCAAAGGCAGGCAGTTGATCAGAAACGGTTCGATCGGAGGGCCAACGAGAAACGCGATCGGGGGATCGCCCTGGGAGCGAGTCTCCCAGCCTCATTATTGGTTCAAATAGGTGGAAAATGTTTCCGAGGATGTTAAATTATCTGTGTGTGTGTGTGTGTAATGGTCTGAATTTTTTTAGAACAAATATATATTTAATTTAATATCAATGGGCGAAATAAAGCCAATAGGTGGAAGGCAACTTGGGCCATGGAGGTGGCGCCTCCCCCCTTTCCCATTGTAGGGGGATGGGATTCCTACTTGGGGTGGGAGTTGGACCCCCCCCCCCACATGCATGGCTGGCGCACCAATGGAGGCTTTCCTCCCATGGTGGCTGCCCTCCCCCCCTCCTAACCTATATATACTAGAGGATTTCTCCCTATTCATACACAAGTTTTGGAGCCTCCTCTAGTTCATCTAGTACTAGTTCTAGTTGGTCATAGTTGACTAACTAGAGCTAGCCCTAGCCACCTCTAATCCTCATGATTAGAAGCCCAGTGTGGTTCTAATATCCTCCCTCTAATTCTCCAGCAACGATTAGCTATGGACGGTGAAGCACTGCCAGATCGTGAAGACCGTACGCTTGCTACCAACTAGAGAGGCCGTGATTTTGGTCTTACATCGAGGGATCATTCGAGGGCGGTTCGCGGGATCATCATCAACATTCGAGGGACTACAAGTACGATCTACACTGACTTTTCTACTTCCGCTGCACTCCGGAGTCGGTAAACATTGTTGATCCCAACCGTTATGCATCTTCATATTGTTCTTGGTTGATCGTAGGTGCGGAATTTTTTGTTTACTATTATGTTTCCCCATAGTGGCATCAGGAGCAGGAGTAGATGCAGGTTGCGATCTAGATTACATTGTACATTTGAGGGTTGATGTTCTTGCTATGCTTCCCACAAGTGTTGCTTCGATTCAGTTCATCAGCAGAATGATGTAGTTTTGCTACAAGGTTCTGAAATTGATCGGCTCTAGTTGTCGATGATTTACTAATAGTTCCTTGGGGTACATCATAGTCGGGAATAGTGAACCTTCACATACACAAGAGGGTGCCAAAGATGGATGATCTTCTACGAGGTCACGCGTATTGACGAAGTTTAGTGTGGGGGATGAGACTTTTAATGAAGTCTCTCTTTCACACATCCCAAAACTTTATCTAGCGGAGATCGCCTTGTTGTGCTTGTGTAGGTAGCTAGTCTGAATTGACTGGTTAACCACATAAATAAAATTTTGCTAAAACCGATAAGAGGACGTCTAACTTGGTTTTGCAGGGTTTGCATATGATGTGGTATAGCCTTCGTCACGATAATGAGTTTATGTACGAGATATTCCTATGGTTCAATGTTAAGTGGCCTGCGCGTCATGACATGATAGCTGGAGCCACGAGATTGCCACCTTAATGTAAATATTGTAGAGATAGGTTACATGTGATGGTGGCAAGAGGTACACGGAGGACCCCGACGAGGAGAAGGTGTACCTGGGGCGGGACAAGGAGCTATAATTTCATAAAATGACCGAATTTCAGATTTTGGTGCCACGGCAACATTTTCTGAAATGGTCGCCACGACAACATTTTATGAGATTGCCACCATGACAATGTTTGTGAAACAGTTGCCTCAGTAACGAAACATTTTCTGGTACATCGCTTCAGCTGTAGATTGAAGACAATCATGGAGGACTCCTGGCGCCTAGGGCTATACCATATCAAGCTATTATGAATTGCCTAAGATGTTTCTCCCTTTGTTATTTGCACCATTTGATTGTGCGGTAGTCAATTATTAGGGTGATCTCTCATAGTAAATATCAAGTTATAAGGTGCTCTTCCTAGTGTTGAAACCGTCTATAACACGTAGCGTTCTGGAGTGCGTCATGTACACATGAGTACAAATGGACCGTAAGGTGTAAGCAGGGATGGTCATACCATGCATGCATATAGAACTCAGTTGTCTTGAAGTTCAAGCAGAATAGCTCTGAGCTCTGAGCACAAAGCATCGAAAGATGAACAAGAGTCATATAGAGATATGATCGTCAAAAGATTGCCAATCGGTCAAAATTCTCGTCATCGGTGATGTACACATCAATGGCTGGGAACTAGGCTTGGATCTTGAATGACTCACTATCAATTATGAGAGATATTGATTTGAGTGGGAGAACAATTATGCATTAATTAAGTTTAATAACTAGTGCAAATTAATTATGAACAATGTCCATGTGTAGTTTGCATTATAGTTGTAGAATTATGGCTCACAGTTCCACCTTTGTTGTTGAAATGATTGACTGTTATTTATTTGGTTGAAACTTTATATTTGAGAGGATCATCCTCTAAAAGTGCTAAGAAGGATTATGTCCTACTACATTTTTACAGTACTCTCTTGCTGATGATATGGACGATGAGACTCACATCCTTCGATCCAAATGCTAGAATTGCATTATGGTCTACTTGCTTCCAAGAAACCTGAACTTCAAAATGTTTGGGATAGTTATGTGATATTCTTGGAACTGAAAATTGTTTTCAGAAACAAACAAAGGCTAAAAGATATGCGATATCTAAAGAAGTGTTTTATTTGCAAATTCTAGTGAAGTGTTCAACTATGTTTTAGACGAAAATGTGTAACATCCGGAAGAAAGCCAGTCATGTGTTGACGGTGAAAACTTCTAGAGAAAGAACAAAACCAAAGGATGTAATGAGACTTACACACCTAGGGAAGTTCAGGGCTCATGCCACTCTTAAAGTTGTTGTTTCTTCTGAGAGTAAGACAAATATTGAAGTAAAACTATAAGAAGTAAAATTTTGAAACAAAATAAGACTGGAATGTCCAGCTCTGATATGAATGTCATACAAGTTATGAGATGCAGAGGTGGTTGGTCAAGTACAGTGTAGTTCTTGGAAAAAATTGATCAGTTTGTTGATCACTGATTCTTCGGTATTGTGGTTAAAAGGTTAACCACAAGGATATCAAATTGATTGCATATTATTGCAAATCGTTGCGAGAAACTTCGAAGGACCTAAATGACTAACAAATAAGAAGGTTAAAATATTTTGGTGGATCGTAAAAGGTTACAATATTTCTATCAGTGTATTTCCTCTGTATTTATTTTTCAATTTAGAGTTTTTGTACACTCTAGCCCATTGCATAGAAGTTGCAAGGAGGTTCTTCTTGATAGAACAATAGTTGTTCAATGTTATGAAGGAGGTTGTCCATGACAGAACAATAGTTGTTCGATGTTATGAACAAAAGGGCACACTCTTATTGTGAATAAGATGTATGTTATGAATATTGATAATAAAATTGAACATCCATAACACCGATGCCAAATGTCGTAAGACTAAAAGAATACCACATGTATATGGCACTATATAGTCACACTGGACAAACTAGCATGGATAAATTTCATATTAGGACGGGAGTGATGAGAATATATTTTTGGAATTGTTTCATTAATATCCAAAATAGTTCCGAGAGGTTCCGGAAGCGTTTCGGGGTCACCGGAAGGGTTTCGATGAATATCGGGTAATACCGGGTATTACCGATTATATATATATATATATATATGTGTGTGTGTGTGTGTGTGTGTGTGTGTGTGTGTGTGTGTGTGTGTCTGAAAATGTTAGGAACAAATGTATATTTAATTTAATATTGATGGGTCAAATAAGGCCAAGAGGTGGAAGGAAACTTGGGCCTTCATGGAGGTGGCGCCCCCCTTTCCTATTGGGGGGGGGGGCAAATCCTACTTGGGGTGGTAGTTGGACTCCCCCCCCCCATGGCTAGCGCACCAAGGGAGGCTATCCTCCCTTGGTGGCTGCCCTCTCCTCCCCTCCTAACCTATATATACAAGAGGATTTCTCCCTATTGATACACAGGTTTTGGAGCCTCCTCTAGTTCATCTAGTACTAGTTCTAGTTGGTCCTAGTTGACTAATTAGAGCTAGCCCTAGCCACCTCTAATAGTCATAATTAGAAGCCTAGTGTGGTTCTAATCTCCTCCCTCTAATTTTCCAGCTACTATTAGCTCTGGATGGCAAAGCGCTGCCGGATCGTGAGGACCGTACGCTTGCTACCAAGTAGAGAGGCAGTGCTTTCGGTCTTACGTTCGAGGGATGATCCGAGGGCAGTACGTGGGATCGTCATCAATATTCGAGGGACACCAAGTATGATCTACACTGACTTGTCTACTTCCGCTGCACTACGGACTGTCGTTGATCCCAACCGTTATGCATCTTCATATTGTTCTTGGGTGATCGTATGTGCGCATTTTTCTCTTTCTACTATGTTTTCCAGCACTCACACATTAAGATATGCATATACTCATCAAAAGATCTTCCTTATTCTAGATTAAAATGAAAGTTCATCCTTATTGATAGTAAACCCTAATCTCGACTTACGGAAAGGAAATGCATAAAGGTAAAGATACAAAGTGCTCGTGAATCTCCCCCAAGCTTAGAATCAAGCTGGGAGATCCAGACACTAAGATTTATATGCTCACTCCTGGAAACCTTGGAAGTCAGCGCAGATGCTCTTGTGTTTTTTTCATCCCCTTGAACACAACTTGCTGATCATCTACAACCTCAGTCAAAAACTCAAGTTGTGCAGTGTTGTTGTTAAGAGCAGCAATCATAGGGCCGACCTTATGGAGAAGGCCATCAGCCCTTGCCTCCAGGTCTTTACTCATCGACCAGTCAGAGTCAATCCCATCTCCGATCACATTAATGCAAGCGTTCAAAACCTTCTCCAATTCCCTGATCTTTTCCTTTATCTCCTGCAGGGTCGGTGGCTCCTTTCCCCACTTAGCTTGAGGAGGCCCCAGAGGAAATAACGGAATAGATCCACAGATATTGAATTGGTAAGAATTAGGAGGGTACTCATCTGGAGTGGTGTCATCATCTCCTTCTTTTGCTTTTTCTTCCTCCTTGAACTCCACCACCTCGACCTTTTCCTTAAGATCTTTATTCTCCGGACGTGGTTCCTCCTTGAGGATTAGCTTCCCCAAGTCTTCCCATTCACAAGGCACGACATGACCCAAGTTGGGGAAGGGGATGATGCGAGCGTTGGTGGATGAGGTCTTGTTGCTCATGGTGGCGCACCGGGCTTGTGATATGTAACTAAAAGCTTTTTGGTGTAGATGGGAAGAAAAGGAGATGTGAGATTAGATGATTTAGGTATTAATGACGTGCCCTTCCTTTCTTATAAATGCTAAGCATACAGGTAATCATGAGATCAAAGATAAAAAGTTATTTAGAAAGAAATCTGAACAAAATCAGGAAAGAATCTCGAAGAAAGACCAAAGGACGACCTTCCATACGGGCGCTCATGCTCATATGACCGGTCGTTTGGTCGGCCGATGGTATGTCCCACTTTTATATTTTTTCATTTTACCTGTTACGACCATAGATCCATACGATAGCTTAAACCGGCACTCACGGTCGTCTAAAACATAGTTGTTTACTCTGTTGTTGTCCGATCATCCAAACGACTGCTCAAACGGGAGCCCGCGTCCGTATGAAGCACCATCTTTCTCTCTGGAGACATCACCATTTATGTATGTCGTTCGAGCAATGCGTGCAATCATTTGGAATGCCATCTTTCTCCCTATTGGTGGCGACTTGAATTTCTTCCTTATAATTTTTTCATCCCCTACAAGGTCAATGACAAAGTCCCCAACTATAGACGAAAATTCCAACAACCCCGAGTCAAGATTAACAGATTTATCAGAATCTAAATGTATAGCTCTACTCATATATTAACATCCACTTTACCAAAGTGTTGTTTCATACCTTTCATTCCTTTTGGAGGGCTTCAACCTGCTCGATTATGAGGAAACTTACCTCTTCTATTACTCATTCCTCCTTTTGCTCATACGCAAGGTATATCTTCAAGCATTTCCCGTTCACGATCCAGGGTCCATATTTCCTTCGTTTTAACCGAATAGCTGCGGAGTTCTATCTCGTAAGGTCCTTCCTAGCACGACCTAAGCTTCCCTAGAAACAGCTTGATATGAGAATTTAATAGGAGGACTTTGTCCCTAGTGGTGAAAGTTCGTTGCAGTATCTTAAGATCATGCCACATCTTAAACTTCTCCTTGCATAACTTGGCACTCTCGTAAGAAAGCTTAGGACTGATGGCCTGAGAACCTCTAATCCTGAGATTTGCACAATCTCGTGTAGACATAGGACACCATCAAGAATGTATTATCCCTTGAAGAAATAAAAAGTCTAAGTAGGACTAAGGACACGATGGGCAACCAGAGAAAGGCGTGATGCAAACCCTTTGGCCGGGAATTTTACAAAATTGTGGATAAGGGAAATTGGCCGAAACTGGGAGACATAATCAACACGTTTGGCTTTGGGCATCAGAGATAGAATAGCATAGTTAAGTATGGAGATATATACTGTCCCCGAATAGAAACCTTGGATAATAGCACAAACCAAATCCCGCAACACCAGCCAGAATTTTCGGTAGAAAGGAATCGGAAACCCGTCCGAACCAACTGCCGAGATCATATTAGCAGAAATAATAACCGCCTCGATCTCCTCACAAGATAAAGGAAGCGAAAGCGCATGGTTTTCCTCCTCCAACACATGACTATATAGTTCCCAGAGAGAGGGGGAGATAACAAAGGCAGAGGCCGGCCCGGCTACCAAAAGGGAAGCAAAGAAATGATGAAAGTGATCAAGAATGAGGCTCGAATCAGAAACAAGCACACCATCAATCAACAGACTATTAATCGACATCCATCAAGTTGTTGTTGTTTTTTAGAGAAACAACGAGACTCTGCTGCGTATTTTGTTGATTTTTGGTAAAGAATACAAAGTAGAAATTACAAACGAATAAATAAATGAGAAAAAGAAAAGAACAAATGCAAAAAACACAAAACAAAACTAAAAGAGAATATACTGTAAATAAGTGTCACAGCCCTAGCTTAGTCATTGCATAATCATCCATGCATCATGTTTAAAATTCAAATGCATTTGAAATGGGGATTGATTAAACCCTAGAACCAAATGAAACTCAAATAGGATCAACTAAAATATTTGCAATGAACCTAAAATGCCCTTTAGAAAAGTTGACCATTTTTGAATTAGTTGAAAACCTCTTCCAAAAATGGTGCACATGTTTCTAGGTCATCCTGGATTTTTGAATTATATCACATTGTATTTGAATTGGAGTTATTAAATGCTATCACATTGTATTTGAATTGGAGTTATTAAATGCTATAAATAGTTTCATAAATCCAATAATTTTGCAAACCAATGTGGGGTTTTGGATTAGTCCATACTACATCCACAAATATTTCCAGAAGCAAATAAATTGATTTGGTCTAGAAATCAAATCAAAACATGTTGCAGAAAATAGTAAATAGAAAGAAATAGAAAGGACACACACAGAGAGAGAGAGAGGGGGGGGAGAGAGAGTGTGTGTGTGAGAGAGAAACTGACTGAGCCACTTAACTGGCAGCCCAGCTGGCCCAGCTGGCTGCCAGCCATCTTCAACCCCTGCTAGTAGGCAGATGGAGAGACAACGCACGCGTACAAGCGCTCCACCTCCTACTTCGTGCTGGCTAGCCTCCTCCGAGTCCACATCCACGCCCAGGAGATGAGGATGACCCCTTCTCACTTTACCGTCCTCCCTCTGCCTCACCACCTTCCTCTAGCTCTGTCTCCCGAGCACCACTAGCGAGCAGCGCCGGCCGCCATTGCCTAACCGCGTAGCCACCATCATTTCCTCTCCCCTAAGTCGATCCCACGAGCTCCGCTTTGTCGTCCTAGTCCTCTCCACCGAGCATAGCAACGCGGGAAGACCTACTCCGCCACCAACAAGCTCATCTTCTCCATCCCCGATCGCCTTTCGCCGCCATCGATTCAGCCACAATAGGGCCTCCCTGGCCTCACCATCTGCGCCAAGCAACCCGCTGTGTGCCTCTGGCCACTTACCCCTTGCCCCCCTCATAGAATTCATGCCATAGCCATCGATCCCCCCCGTGCCCGAAGCTTGCCGTCTGTTGAACATGTGTATACATATGTTGGTCCTGGTTTTGTATGCCGCACCTGTAGTGTCACTCTCCCTCTATATTTATCTGTATCTTGGGAGATAAGACATCGGTCACACCCCTTGTTCCTATATATGTGCCTAGTTCACGATCAATGAGAATATCAATGCACACAAATCAATTCTACATGGTATCAGATACCATCCTGATCCTCTCCTAAACGCTTCCGCCTACCCTAGGTGCCGCCGCTGCCATCTGTAGCCGTCACCACCGCCCCACGCAGCCGCTGCTCCCCTCTCCCCGCGCCGCGTCTTCCCTCCTCTGCTGCGCTACCTCTCCCACCGCGTCGCACCACCACCCAACCCTAGCCGCCGCCTCTCCTCCTCATCCACGCGTCGCCGCCATGTTGTCCGATGCCTCCACCTACTCCAACCCCTTTGTCGGGCCGGACCCTGCTGAAATCCGTGACATCAACATCCACAAACTCGTCCCCATCATCCTCGATTCCACCGACTCCATGTACTTGGCGTGGAAGACGTACTTTTTACTGCTCTTCCGCGACAACAATCTCGTGGATCATGTTGACGGCACCGTCGACTCCCGCGCCATGGTGGGGGACTCCGAGTGGACCATGATCGACGCCACGCTCATTTGGTGGTTCTTCCCCACCATCTCCAAGGACCTATTTCACACGGTTGTGAGTGATGGTGATGACGCCCGCACCATGTGGGTCAAGCTCAACGGCCTCTTCACCGACAACAAGCATTAGCACCACGTTTTTTTGTAGTAGGAATTTTTTGACTGTCATCAAGATGAACGGTCTATCGATGACTACTGCCGCTGCCTGAAGACGTTGGTGGATGAACTCCATGACATCAGCGCCAAAGTTGATGACGACCTCCTCCTCAACATGCTCACCGCCGGCCTTAATGAGGACTTCGGTAACGCCGCCTCCAAACCCACCTTGATGCTGGAGCCCTCCTTGTCGGTGTCAAAACCGATGGATCTCGGGTAGGGGGTCCCGATCTGTGCGTCAAGGCTGATGGTAACAAGAAGCAAGGGACACAGATGATTACCCAGGTTCGGTCCCTCTCGATGGAGGTAAAACCCTACTTCCTGCTTGATTAATATTGAAGATGTGGGTAGTAAAATAGTAGATCTACCACGAGATCGTAGAGGCTAAACCCTAAGAGCGAGCCTATGATGGTATGATTGTAATTGTGATCGGTCTTCTAAGGACCAACCTCTCTTGTTTACATAGACACCGGAGAGGGCTAGGGTTTACATGGAGTCGGTTACAAGGAAGGAAATATAATATCCGGATCGCCAAGCTTGTCTTCCACGCAAAGGAGAGTCCCATTCGAACACGGGCCGAAGTCTTGAGTCTTGTATCATCACGCTTCAATAGTCCGGACGTTGTGCACTATCCGGCTATCCGGATACCCCCTAATCTAGGACTCCCTCAGTAGCCCCTGAACCAGGCTTCAATGACGATGAGTCCGGCGTGCAGTCTTGTCTTCGGCATTGCAAGGCGAGTTCCTTCTCCGAATACTCCAAAGTGGTTATCGAACATGTAGACCGTGTCCGGATCCGCAAGATGGTCTTCACATACCATAGCATAAATCCGATCCACTGGAAATCCTCGTACGTCGTGCCCTTGTATCGTGGCCTGGTCCAACGCGAACCGACGTTTTCTTGCCCCACCTCGACTCGTGTTGTGAGGCGGTTTTATTGGCACGTCCCATCGAGGCAGAGATCGTGTTCTCTTATTACGGGATTTTCCATTAATATTGGCGTGCGCGACCCCACGACGGTCGTTGGTATAACTCCGTTTGTTTTTAGATAAGCCTCAAATGGTCACACCCAGGACTCTTGATATTCACCTTCTTTATAAAGGGGTCGAGGCCTATGCCTCTCTTCCACCTTCCTCACGCCTTCTCGCACCTCGAGTTCTAACACCCGAAACCTAAGCTCCAACACCCCGATCATCCAATATGTCCGGATCTGACCCTCAAGGCCGGTGGGTGGCCTCCTCGATTCAAAAAGAAGACATTGTGAATCTTAGAGAGGTCGAATACCTGACCGCCGACATCCAGCACAGGCTTCCTGCTCCAGGGCAGGTCATCCCTACACCGGAGCCCAATGAGTGTGTCGTGTTTGTCCCTCACTTCCTCCGTGGCTTGGGCTTCACCCTCGATCCCTTTGTGAGAGGGCTCATGTTCTACTATGGGTTGGATTTTCACGATCTGGCTCTAGACGCTATCCTCCATATCTCGTCGTTCATTATCGTGTGCGAGGCTTTTCTCCACGTCACCCCACACTTCGGCTTATGGATCAAGACCTTCAATGTGAAGCCAAAGATGATCGAGGGGCGACATGTGGAGTGTGGAGGTGCCGTAATAAGTAGGAATGCCGATGCCCCATGGCCAGAGGGTTCTTTCCCAGAAGTATCCGATGTATGGCAACGGAGGTGGTTTTATGTCACGGCTCCCGGAGGCACAAAGTGGGTGGCTGCCCCTGAGTTCCGCTTGGGCTCTCCATCACAACTAGCGTCTTGGACCGACGTAGGACGGAATTGGGGGGCTGCTGGCGATGTACCAGTATTGCAGAGCCGCATTCGAGAGCTTCTTGAGAGGGACATTAACCTTGTCAGCATAATGCAAGTGATGTTAATCCGACGGATGTTGCCGTGCCAACGCCGGCCTCTCTGGATGTGGGAGTTCAATCCAGAGGGTCCACAGACTGTTAAACACTTCTTCGGCTTAAAGCTCGAAGGGATGTGCAAATTATTCTTCGAACTGAAAGTAGAGTGTCCGGACACCACCGAGGACGCGGGCCTAAGCTGCAATCGACTAGATACCCAAGTAAGTAACCTTGATACCGGACACCTTATTTTGCATTTGTCATAATTGTTTATTCTGAAAATCATCCGTGGCCAGGAATGGCTCAGCAAGGCAGAGAGAATCAGGTGTCCAGCGCCACTTCCCGATGGCTCACTTGGTCCTACCATGGCCAAGATGCTCGACCGGGTACTCAGCAGAATGCCCTCAGGGAAAGACAAGGGGAAGAACAAAGAGACCGAACTCCACACGCTACGCATCCGAACCGGGGGAATTGTTACCTCCCCCAAGGAGGATAGTCGGGAAGGGGAGGCCAAGGCCTCCTCCCCGCGCGGGAAGAAAAGGGTCGCCTCCGAAGACTTGGAGATGGAGATGCCCAAGCAAGGGAAGAAGGTATCACCAAGGGGCTCTGCCGCGACGGGCATCCTCACCGCGTTATGCCCGCCAACGGGCCAGCCCTCCACCGAGCTGTAAGTCAATCGTTAATTTGAAGGTACTGTGCTTCTCCTAGATCAGTAACCAGGATTCGCCTTTTGCAGTCCGGCTAGCAGCTCTTCTCAACAGAGTTTGTCTTCGGGGGATCTTCCTCCGGAGATGATGGAGAGCGAGACCTCACCTATCTCTCCGGCTCATGAAGCGGGTGACACCAAGGTGTCGTCACGGAGGAGTCCGGATCTGCCAAAGCCGGAAGCCAATGCGTCAGCCGCCCTGAGCCCGGAGCGTTTGGCTCCCACGAGGGGCGATGGGAAGGGTCCGGCACAGTTCAATGTCCGGCCGTATGTACTGACGGGCTTACTGGAGCGAGCTGCGCTCTCGGAGGAGCACCACTCATTAATGAGCACGGTGCTCCAGAAGATTTCATCCACCACAAGCGGTTTGAATGAAGCATTTACAAGCCTGCTCAGAGGCTTTGAGGTATGTAGTGAAGAATACACCATTTTATTGCTGAGAGGCACGCGCTAGGTGTGCTCCATATAGATAGTAGCCCGTGAGACTCTGGTTGCCCACCCTAGGCGGCAAACGGGGGATCATAAACAAATGATTGCTTTGTAAATACGTGCAGGTAACGGTGGGTCCGGCCGCCGACCAGTCCGTTGAAGTTGTCGAACTAACGAGGCAGATTGGATCGATTGATGCTGATATCACGCTGGTCAATGAGCGGATGGACAAATCACAAGGTATGTGTCCTGCCTTTCTTTGTATAGGAAAATATTAAGGTGGCATGATATTAATGTAATATGTTTGGACTGCAGGTGGTGCTGCTGCCGTGGAGGCCCTGAGGGCGGAACTTGCTCAAGCCAAGGAACAAGCTCGGGTGAGCAATGCGGCTGCCCTAAAGCCGGCCGAGGAATTGAGGGCCGAACAGGCTGCTCATCGCCGAAGCGAGGAAAAGATAGCCGAAATGGCTGTTGAGTTAAAAATGCCGCTGACCGGTATGAGATCCTTAAAAAGGAGCATGAGGATAATTCGGCCGACCTGAACAAGGCACTTAATGCCACCAAGGAAATATGGACCGAGCTCAGGGGTGCACGGGAGGAGCTTTAATGGGCCGGTAAAATCGCGGCTGGGGGCTCTTATTTGCTACGGACGAAGTTTTTCGATCCGAAGTACGCTCCCCTGGATGGACGCTGGAGTCTTGCGGACGCATATGCGGATTTGGCAAAGAGTACGGCTGACGCTGCCGAGTTCTTCAAAGATCAAGGTGATAAGGAAGTGCAGAAGCTTTTCTGGTTGCAATTCAATGCTCCCACTCGCCCGTTGCCGTTAAGTGACAAGATGGCTGCTATAGCGGAGCTTCACAGGCTGTCCGGGCTTGCAATGTGGTCTGTAATAGACCATTTTTGGCCGAAGGGGCCTAAGAAGGACAGTTACTTTGGCTTGGTGCGACAATTCCTTGGGGCCGTGCCTCGGATCGATGCCATGAGAAGGTCGGCGTGCATAGAGGGTGCGCGGATGGCTCTTGCCCGCATTAAAGCCTATTGGACGGATATGGAGGCCACCATTATAACGACCCATGATCCGGCGGGGGGCCAATAAACGGCTGAGCACTACTTGGCGCAGGTCACAGAAGGTGCCCGCCTAATAGAGGCGCAGTGCTTGAAGAATGCCTTGTTTGAATGATGAATTGAATCATTGTAAAAACAATGTTTATTTTGATTATGAGGCTATATTTATACTGTTTGCCTGAAAATATGATTGTGTCTCTTGTGCGGCCGTTTATATATATGTATATATAAATATGTAATCCGAAAGTTAGCAATCGTTGGCTTCAGCCCCCACGCATACAATGCGGGGGTGTTCGCGAAAAATATGCTTAATCACACTTTATGCAACGTCATGGTCCATTAAGGAGGTGATCGCACGTTGAACTAGGCAACCGGACTACATAGCTGTAACACTTTCGCTTAGCCATGGGAGTCTAACGTTGGGGCTACTATGTAGCCCCTGGTACCTTCACGTGCATCCGAATACGGGCGCGTATGTACATGACCGAGAAATGGCCCTTCGTTAATGTGGAGGAATCCTAAAGATTTCGGTGAGTCTTCGAGTGGTTGAACAGTCTCTCGCTGCATCATGACAGTCAGTTTTCGGCTTCTCTACTGAGGTGCTCATCCGGAATAACCAGGGCACAATAGCAGTAGTCCTCCTTTGGCCACCTTAGCCGATAATAATGGAACGTAAGGCGGCAAACCTAGGAGCCGGGCAAACCCAACATTTGACCAAATACATGATTCGGAGCTGATGCATATAAGGCCAAACTCGTGATGTCGAACACTCCCGAAGGTATTTGGACTTTATAACAGATGATGGGCTCAAGAATGCCCATTCATTATAAACCCTGCGTTTCCAGGTACATGCGTTAATCTGTCGTGGCGAAATGCCAAAAACGGCAGTATCCTCTGTGGGTATGGAACCCATGGGATGGTTAAACAACAAGAGGCAATAGAAAAGTTTTACACAGGGGCTTAATCCAAAAAGAAACCTATTGAACGGGGCCTAGCTGCATGTCTGCGCCTTTGTCTCCTTTGTGCCGTATACTGGAAGGGTATCATGCGAACGTTGTCTGTGGAAAAAGAAACTCATAGGAGGGTACAACGTAAGTATGCGATGGATGGTAAAAGTGTAAGATGTTGGCCTGCCAATAAGGTTGAGACAAGTGTGGGGTTTTATTAAGTATTTATAGCCCTTGGTATCTGCTATGGGAATATTATGGTGCCCTGGTTCGATCTGGGCTACCGGACTCGTCTAACCGTGTCTCTGGTCTTAACGACCAGTCATCTTTTTTTTAATATTGGAGGTCGCTTATAGTCAGGTCGCTAGGGCCGTCGCGTGTTCCTCTGCGCGTGAAGAGCGCTCTGTTATTCCGCTAATGGTGATGATGCCACGTGGACCGGACATCCTGAGTGTAAGGTAGCCATAGTGCGACAATGCGTTGAAGCGGGCGAAGGCCGTTCTTCCAAGCAATGCGAGATAGTTGCTTTGGAAGGGTGCGATGATGAAGAGTAGTTCTTCGCTTCTGGAGTTGCCTGGAGAGCCGAATGTTACCTCCAGTATGACGGAGCCCCTGCTGTAGGCCTCAACGCCTGGTATCACCCCTTCAAAGGTGGTGTTGCTTTTACTAATTCTGGATGGGTCTATCCCCATCCTGCGGATAGTGTCCTCATATATTAGATTGAGACTGCTGCCGCCGTCCATGAGGACGTGGGTGAGATGGTATCCGTCGATTATTGGGTCGAGCTCCAAGGCCTTTGATCCTTTGCGCCGAATACTAGTTCGACCGTCCGAGCGGTCGAAGATGGTATCCAGTAGTTAGGTGTAGGTGCGATGGGCTCTATATCGCGCGCGTCTCTATGCACGTGTTCGTGCCTTCTCATGGATGTACAAGTCGCGTGAATCATGTTCACTGTTTTAACCTTTGGCAGGAATTTTTCTGTCTCCCAGTGTTCGGCTCGCGAGGTTCATCCTTGTCTTCACTTGGTGTTTCCCTTACCTTGTGTTCGGCATTTAATTTGCTGGGCTGCTTGAAGACCCAGCACTCTCTGTGCGTGTGGTTCGCAGGTTTGTCCTCGGTGCCATGAATTTGGCATAGTCTGTCCAGGACTTTGTTCAGACCGGATGGTCTGTCTTTGCTCCCTTTAAATGGCTTCTTTTGCTGATCAGGCCAAGAGCCCCTGAATCCGGCATTAACCGGTGTGTTGTCCGGGCTCTCTTCCTTGTTTAGGCGTTTATTTTTATTACGCTGTGGCCTCCCGTTGCCATCTCTTATTTCGGATGTGCTTGGGTCACTGGTGCCTTTACGGGCTAGCCAACTATCTTCACCCGTGCAAAAGCGGGTCATAAGGCTTGTTAGGGCTGCCATTGTCCTTGGCTTTTCTTGGCTGAGGTGTCTGGCGAGCCACTCGTCGCGCATGCTGTGTTTGAATGCCACTAAGGCTTCGGCATCCGGACAATCGACAATTTGATTCTTCTGAGTGAGGAATCTGTTCCAAAGCTTGCGGGCGGACTCTCCGGGATGTTGGATTATGTGGCTTAAATCGTCAGCATCCGGAGGCCGGACATAAGTCCCTTGAAAATTCGCCCTGAAAGCTTCTTCGAGTTCCTCCCAACTCCCAATTGAATTTTCAGGGAGGCTTTTCAACCAGTGTCTAGCTGGTCCCTTTAGTTTGAGGGGAAGGTATTTGATGGCGTGGAGGTCATCCCCACGAGCCATATGTATATGTAGGATAAAGTCCTCGATGCAGACACCTGGGTCTGTCGTTCCGTCATATGCCTCTATGTTCACAGGTTTGAAGCCCTGTGGGAATTCATGGTCCAGCACCTCTTCGGTAAAGCATAGGGGGTGAGCAGCCCCTCTGTATCTAGACATGTTGTGGCATGCCGTCGGCTGTTGTTGTGTCCAGTGTTTATTCCGAACTGGTATTTGATTGGCATAATCATTTTGATGACTACAGTCCCTCACCGGGGTGTGTCCTTTAGATCCGTAGATGGACCTAGCTGCGCCAGCTTTCTTATCCAAGTGCTCACGTAGATCGTGCGCGGCGCCGGTAGATGCTTTGTTGCGGTTATGAAGTGGTATGTCTGGCCTCCTGGTCATGTCACTCTTTGGTGGAACGGCCTCGTCATTGAATTCTGGCAGTAGCTTGCGTTTTGGGTAGCTCTTTGTATGGCGATCGTTGCCATATCTTTCTTCAGTGTCTAGCACTTTGTTCCATCTGCGGTTAAGCGTTTCCTGTGCGGCTTTAAGCAGTTGCTTCTGCTTCTTCAGACTTCTCGATGTGGCCATAAGCTTTCTGTGGAGGTTATCTCGTTCCATGCGTTCTTCCGAAATGATGAATGCATCATCGTCCGGACTGTCTTCCTGTCCTGGGCCGGTTTGATGAACTCGTCCCTCTGGATCATTGTCTTCAGGCGTCTGCTCCGAACTGTGTTCGGCATGACCTAGCTCGTCCTGCTCCATCGCTGGTTCCGTATGGTCATTGTTGCCTTCAGGGTTGACCGGAGTATCGATCCTTCTGGCGCTCTTACTGCTGTTTTTACTGTTGCTGGACTTGGAACGGCGTCTGCGTCGTTGCTTTGGCTTTTGCCCGGGGGTTTTATCTTCCGGATTGTCACTGTCGTCCTCCTTGGGCGTATCCACCATGTATATGTCGTATGATGAGGCAGAAGTCTAGCACCCCATAGATTCTGAATCTTCTCCTGCATCGTCGTCCATACCGTCAATGCCTTCAGAGTCGAAGTCAAGCGCGTCAGTTAAATCATCAACCATGGCTATGAAGTGGGTGGTGGGTGGGTAACGAATTTCTTCATCGTCTGCTTCCAACTCGAGCCGGACATAGTTCGGCCCGGAATTGTCTGTCAAAGAGAGAGTTTTTAATGAGTTTAGCATGTCGCCAAAGGGCGAGTGCTAGAAGATGTCCGCAGCGGTGAACTCCATTACCGGAGCCCGACCTGGCTCGACTGGCTCGGGAGTGCGCGAACAGGAACCTACAACCGGATACGAGTCTGGGGGTCCGGAGTCACAGGCCTCCTCTGAAGTGAGGCCCGTGTTCGGCTCCATCGCCGATGAGGGTACGGCCTGCGGGGTGGGGTCCATCCCTCCGTCCTTGGGCAACGCAGCCTGCTCTAGATTTGAGTCCGGGGCTACTGTAGGGGCAATATCCCAAGAGTTGTCCGATGGCAGGTCTAAGACATGCCTGTCGTGACTGTCCGGTGCTCCTTGCATAGGCTCGAATCCGTCGAAGATCAAGTCTCCACGAATGTCCGTCGTGTAGTTCAGGTTTCCGAACCTGATCTGATGGCCAGGGGCATAGCTGCTGATCTGCTCTAGATGGCCAAGCGAATTGGCCCGCACGGCAAAGCTGCCGAACACGAAGATCTGTCCGGGAAGGATAGCCTCCCCTTGGACCGTGTTGTTGAAGATTGAAGGTGCCATCAAGCCCTGCAGCGACGACACAGAGGAACTCTCAATGAAAGCACCAATGTCAGTGTCAAAATTGGCGGATCTCGGGTAGGGGGTCCCAATCTATGCGTCAAGGCTGATGGTAATAGGAAGCAAGGGACACGGATGTTTACCCAGGTTCGGGCCCGCTCGATGGAGGTAAAACCCTACTTCCTGCTTGATTAATATTGAAGATGTGGGTAGTACAAGAGTAGACCTGCCACGAGATCGTAGAGGCTAAACCCTAAGAGCTAGCCTATGATGGTATGATTGTAATTGTGATCGGTCTTCTAAGGACCAACCTCTCCGGTTTATATAGACACCGGAGAGGGCTAGGGTTTACATGGAGTCGGTTACAAGGAAGGAAATATAATATCCGGATCACCAAGCTTGTCTTCCACGCAAAGGAGAGTCCCATACGGACACGGGCCAAAGTCTTGAGTCTTGTATCATGACGCTTCAATAGTCCGGACGTTGTGCACTGTCCGGCTGTCCGGATACCCCCTAATCTAGGACTCCCTCACTCCTTCCTCAAGTTTGTGGCGTACTTGCGGTTGGAGGAGCGCCGGATGAAGGGGGTGAAGAAGCGGGTGCGGCACCACGCCCTCGCCGCCGGTACTGATAACCCACAAGTATAGGGGATCAATTGTAGCCTCTTTCAATAACTAAGAGTGTCAAACCCAACAAGGACCTAAAGCTAGAACAAATATTCCCTCAAGTTTTCTATCGACCACCGATACAACTCTACGCACGCTTAACGTTCGCTTTACCTAAAACAAGTATGAAACTAGAAGTACTTTGTAGGTGTTGTTGGATAGGTTTGCAAGATAATAAAGAGAAAGTAAATAAAAACTAGGGGCTGTTTATGTAAAGAAGCAATAAAGTTAGTATAGCGAGTGTGGAAAAGTGGTGGTAGGAGTTGCAGAATTGTCTCTAAGCAATTGACTACTTTACTAGACCGATAGCAAGTTTTATGTGGGGGAGGCCACTTCTAGCATGTCATCCCTGACTTGGAATTCTATGCATTTATGATTGGAACTATTAGCAAGCATCCGCAATTACTAACATTCATTAAGGTAAAACCCAACCATAGCATTAAGATATATTGATCCCCCTTAAATCTCGTATGCATCAATTTCTATGCTAGGTTGAAGCTTCTGTCACTCTTGCCCTCCAATACATAGTCCTATCAAAATACAACTAACCCTATGGTGTGATCCACGCGCGTGCTCATATGATGGGCACTAAAGGATAGCAACATAACCAAAAGCAAGTTAAACCAATCATATCAATTCACCAATTACTGAAAGGACAATGAAAATCTACTTAGACATCATAGGATGGCCACACATCATTGGATAATAATATGAAGCATAAAGCACCATGTTCAAGTAGAGGGTACAGCGGGTTGCGGGAGAGTGGACCGCTGAATATAGATGGGGGAAGGTGATGACGATGTTGGGGAAGATGATGGAGGTGTTGGTGTAGATCACGGTGATCATGATGGCCCCGGTGGCACTCCGGCGCCACCGGAAGCGAGGGGAGAGAGCTCCCCCCTCCTTCTTCTTCCTTGACCTTCTCCCTAGGTGGGAGAAGGGTTTACCCTCATGTCTATGGTCTTCATGGCGTGGGAGGGGCAAGAGCCCCTCCGAGATTGGATCTGTCTCTCTGTCTCTCTCTGTGTGTGCGTTTTGATTCTGCCCTTTCACCGTTTCTTATATTCCCGTAGATCCGTAACTCCGATTGGATTGAAACTTTAAACACAATTTTTCTCCGCATATTAGCTTTCATGCGGGGAAAGAAGGGCAACAACCTTCTTACGAGGTGTCCACAAGGGTCAGGGGCATGCCCCCCTGCCTTGTGGGCCCCTCGAGCATCGTCTCGCGTTGATTCTTCTTCCCAAAATTCATAAATATTCCAAAACAATTCTCCGTCCGTTTTTATCCCGTTTGGAGTCCGTTTGATATGGATTTTCTGCGAAACAGAAAACATGCAACAAACAGGAACTAGCACTGGGCACTGGATCAATATGTTAGTCCCAAAAATAGTATAAAAAGTTGCCAAAAGTATATGAAAGTTGTATAATATTGGCATGGAACAATCAAAAATTATAGATATGACGGAGATATATCAGCATCCCCAAGCTTAATTCCTGCTCGTCCTCGAGTAGGTAAATGATAAAAAAGATAATTTTTGATGTGAAATGCTACCTAGCATAATCTTGATCATATATCCAATCATGGCATGAATATTAAGACACGAGTGATTCAAAGCAATAGTCTATGATTTGACATAAAAGAATTTAATACCCGGGCATCCCAACAAACAATCATGTCTTTCAAAATATCAATGCTAAAGAACGCTATCCCTACAAAATCATATAGTCTTGTATGCTCCCTTTTCTTAACACAAGGTACCCCTCATGCCCATCCCGGTGTTAGCCAAGCAATTGGTTCATACTTTTTAACGTGCTTCAACTTTTTTAACCCTCACACAATAGATGAGCGCAAGCCATGGATATAGCACTACAAGTGGAATAGAGTATGATGGTGGAGGTTGTGTGGAGAATACAAAAAGGGAGAAAGTCTCACATCTACGTGGCTAATCATAGGCTATGGAGATGCCCATCAATTGATGTCAATGCGAGGAGTAGGGATTGCCATGCAACAGATGCACTGGAGCTATAAGTGTATGAAAGCTCAAACTAAAACTAAGTGGGTGTGCATCCAACTTGCTTGCTCATGAAGACCTCGGGCATTTGAGGAAGCCCATCATCGAATATACAGGCCAAGTTCTATAATCTAAATTCCCACTAGTATATGAAAGTGATAACTCAAGAGACTCTCTATATGAAGAACATGGTGCTATAAGCACAAGTGTGGTAAAAGGATAGTAACATTGCTCCTTCTCTCATTTTTCTTTTTTTCTTTTATTTTTATTAATTTTTTTGGCGGGCTTCTTTGGCCTCTTTTTTACTTGGGCTTCTTTGGCCTCTTTTATTTTTCATAAAGTCCAGAGTCTCATCCCGACTTGTGGGGGAATCATAGTCTCCATCATCCTTTCCTCACTGGGGCAATGCTCTAATAATGATGATCATCACACTTTTATTTACTTACAACTCAATATTACAACTCCATACTAGAACAAAAATATGACTCTATATGAATGCCTCCAGCGGTGTACCGGGATGTGCAATGATCTAGCATAGCAAAGATATCAAAAAAATAGACAAGCCATTAAAACATCATGCTAGCTATCTTACGATCATCCAAAGCAATATGACAATGAATGCTCAAGTCATGTATATGATGATGATGGAAGTTGCATGGCAATATATCTCGGAATGGCTATGGAAATGCCATAATAGGTAGGTATGGTGGCTGTTTTGAGGAATATATAAGGAGGCTTATGTGTGATAGAGCGTATCGTATCATGGGGTTTGGATGCACCGGTGAAGTTTGCACCAACTCTCGAGATGAGAAAGGGAAATGCACGGTACTGAAGAGGCTAGCAATGATGGAAAGGTAAGAGTGCGTATAATCCATGGACTCACATTAGTCATAAAGAACTCATATACTTATTGCAAAATTTTATTGGCCCTCGAAGCAAAGTACTACTTCGCATGCTCCTACGGGGGAGGTTGGTAGGAGTTAACCATCGCGCGCCCCCGACCTTCACGCAAAGATAAACAATCAAAATACAATGCGCGCCAATTTGGTTACATAGTTAGGAGACCATACGTGCATGCTTCAGGAATCACAAATCTTAACACCAATATTCTTACTAAACACAACCATTTACTAGAACCTCCCACATATTATCATCTCTAATGCAAAACTATTGCTAGGAATCAAACATATCATATTCAGTGATCTACAAGTTTTATGTAGGATTTTATGACTAACCATGTGAATGACCAAATCCTGTCATCTCTCTAAATAGATATAAGTGAAGCAAGAGAGTTTAATTCTTTCTACAAAAGATATGCCCATGATCTAACAAATATAAATGAAGCAAAAGAGCATTCTACAAATGGCGGTTTTCTATGTGAAGAGAAACAGGCAATCCAAACTTCAAATGATATAAGTGAAGCACGCAAAGCATTTTATAAAGCCATACTCAAAAGATTTAAGTGAGGTGCAATGAGAATTCTATAAATCAACCGTGGACTATCTCATACCAGCATGGTGCATAAAAGAAAAGTGAAAACTAAATGCAAAAGACGCTCCAAGATTTGCACATATCGCATGAATGAAACGAATCCGAAAACATACCGATACTTGTTGAAGAAAGATTGGATGCCTTCCGGGGCATCCCCAAGCTTAGACGCTTGAGTCTCCTTGAATATTCACTTTGCGTGCCTTGGGAATCCACAAGCTTGAGCTCTTGCCTCTCCTCCTTTTCCTCATATCGAGACCTATGATCTATCTTCGAACACTTCATCCACACAAAACTCAACATAAAACTTGATAAGATCCATTAGTATAATAAAGCAAATCACTACTCTAAGTACTGTTGCAATCCAATTCATATTTTGTTTTTTCATTGTAGCTACTGTAATATAACTTTTCCATGGCTTAATCCACTAATTGAAATCGATGGTTTCATCAAAACAAGCAAACTATGCATCAAAAACAGAATCTATCTTAAACAGGACAGTCTGTAGTAATCTGAACATTCACCATATTTCTGGTACTCCAAAAATTCTGAAAAACTTAGGAAAAATAAACATTTTTTATAGAAATATAGTGCAAAAAGTTTTAGAACCGTTTGACGTTCCAGTAAAAAATGTAAAATCGCGCACTACATCCAAAGTTTCTGTCCTGCACCGCACAAACCAACAAGCATTGTAAACATCCTAAAGGCAAACCTTGGCACATTATTTTTATTATAGAAGTTTATCAAAGCATACAACAAAAATAAGTGACTCCCTAAAACTTCCGGGTTGTCTCTGTGGCAGCGCTTTCTTTAAATCCATTAAGCTAGGCAAATAGTGCTCAAGTAATGGATCCACCCGGATCCCAAGGTATATCAAAGCCAATTTTAATTAACAATGATTTTTGATTTAGTAGTGAGCACAAAGTAACATATATCATGCAACAATGAAGTCTAACTCTCTTCCTATGCATTGGCATGTCATAAAAGAAAAATTCATGCACACAAATAAAGGCCAATGCATAGTATAAATAGTTTCTTGCAATTTTATCATATTGGAAACATGGAGAGGCGGAGATGTGGTTCCTCTCTCATAATAATTGCAAGTAGGAGCAGCAAGAACATGCATATTATATCTATCAAAATCATCATGTGCATCGGTAAAATGCAACCCATCAACATAATCCTTAATAACAGCAAACTTCTTTGATATAGTGAAGTTTGGAGAATTCAAAAAGATAATAGGACTATTATGTGTGGGTGCAATAGAAACAATTTCATGTTTAACATAAGGAACTATAGCAAGTTCATCTCCATAAGCATCATTCATATTGGCATCATGGCCACAAGCATAGCAAGCATCATCAAAAGGGGGTATTTCAAGAGAATCAACGGGATCATAACAATTATCATAGCAATCATCCTTCGGTAAGCACGAAGGGACATTAAATAATGTACGAGTTGAAGAGTTACTCTCATTAGAAGGTGGGCACAGGTAGCTAATCCGCTATTCCTCCTTTTGTTCTTCGCTCTCCTCATCATGTTTTTCATCCAATGAGCTCACAGTTTCATCAATTCCTTCTTCCATAGACTCCTGTAAAATTTTAATCTCTTCGTGACAGCGGAGGAGTCCTCAATATATGGTTTAATATAAGGATTAGAAGCATAATTATCATAACAATATTTAAGTATGGCAAAATTTTCAGATTTGTAAAGAGTAGCATCATACTTTACAATCAAAGAAGCAATTTCATAAGCACCCTTAAAAGCAACAAATTCTTTAATATGTTGAACATCATAGTAATTATAAACACCCTTAGCATATGAAGATACGATTCCAGTATCACTAAACTCACATTGGTAGGGAAGGTGTTTCTTAGGGTCTTCTGAACAACAAGTAAAATCATATATTTCACATAAATTCCAAGCATAGCATTGCAAACGATGAATTTGATCCAGTAAAAGTTTCCCTTTTTGAGATAAGTGGTGTCGCACATAACAAGCATGCTCATCTAAAGGTTTTCCCTCAACTAAGCTAGTTGGGGTTTTAGCACGAGCACATAGGGATCGAAGATGATCCAAGTAAAAAGCTTCATGAGTGTGATAGATTTTGAGTGGCTCTTCAACCATTGGTGTAGTAGGTACAGCTAATTTTCTTGGTATTTTGCATTTCCTACCCATAACTAAAGTTAGAAAACAAGAGCACAAAATAAAAACTACTTAGTGATAAAGCAAACAAGCACACATGAGAATATTCACCCCACGCTATTGCTCCCCGGCAACGGCGCCAGAAAAAGGTCTTGATAACCACAAGTATAGGGGATCAATTGTAACCTCTTTCGATAAGTTAGAGTGTCGAACCCAACGAGGAGCTAAAGGTAGAACAAATATTCCATCAAGTTCTATCGACCACCGATACAACTATACGCACGCTTAACATTCGCTTTACCTAAAACAAGTATGAAACTAGAAGTACTTTGTAGGTGTTGTTGGATAGGTTTGCAAGATAATAAAGAGCACGTAAATAAAAACTAGGGGCTGTTTATGTAAAGAACCAATAAAGTTAGTATAGCGAGTGTGGAAAAGGTGTGGTAGGAGTTGCGGAATTGTCCCGAAGCAATTGACTACTTTACTAGACCGATAGCATGCTTTATGTGGGAGAGGCCACTGCTAGCATGTCATCCCTGACTTGGAATTCTATGCACTTATGATTGGAACTACTAGCAAGCATCCGCAACTACTAATGTTCATTAAGGTAAAACCCAACCATAGCATTAAGATATATTGGTCCCCCTTCAATCCCGTATGGATCAATTTCTATCCTAGGTTGAAGGTTCTGTCACTCTTGCCCTCCAATACATAGTCCTATCAACATACAACTAACCCTATGGTGTGATCCACGTGTGCGCTCATTTAATGGCCACCAAAGTACAACAACATAACCACAAGCAAATTAAACCAATCATAGCAATTCACCAATTATCAAAAGGACAACGAAAATCTACACAGACATCATAGGATGGCAACACATCATTGGATAATAATATGAAGCATAAAGCACCATGTTCAAGCAGAGGGTACAACGGGTTGTGGGAGAGTGGACCGCTGAATATAGATGGAGGAAGGTGATGACGATGTTGGGAAGATGACGGAGGTGTTGGTGTAGATCGCGGTGATGATGATGGCCCCGGTGGCACTCCGGGGCCACCGGAAGTGAGGGGGAGAGAGCCCCCTCCTTCTTCTTCCTTGACCTTCTCCCTAGGTAGGAGAAGGGTTTCCCCTCTGGTCCATGGTCTCCATTGCATGGTAGGGGTGAGAGCCCCTCCAAGATTGGATCTGTCTCTCTGTCTCTCTCTGTTTCTGCGTTTTGATTCTGCCCTTTCATCGTTTCTTATATTCCCGGAGATCCATAACTCTAATTGGATTGAAACTTTGAACACGATTTTTCTCCGGATATTAGCTTACTTGCGGCGAAAGAAGGGCAACAACCGCCTTACGGGGTGTCCCCGAGGGTTAGGGGCGCGCCCCCTCCCTCGTGGGGCCCTCGAGCATCGTCTCGCGTTGATTCTTCTTCCCAAAATTCATAAATATTCCAAAACAATTCTCCCTCCGTTTTTATCCCGTTTGGACTACGTTTGATATTGATTTTCTGCGAAACAAAAACCATGCAACAAATAGGAACTGGCACTGGGCACTTGATCAATATGTTAGTCCCAAAAATAGTATAAAAAGTTGCCAAAAGTATATGAAAGTTGTATAATATTGGCATGGAACAATCAAAAATTATAGATACGACGGAGACGTATCAGGCACCTCTCGCGGTGCCCCGCCCGCGCCCCCTGTGCCCCCGGGGTTCTTCCCGCTCCCGCCCGTGCTCCCCTCCCCTCCCGCCGCCCCTCAGCAGCAGCCACAGGCTGGCGGCCGGCACGGCAACCGTCGCGGGGGCGGGCGCAAGCAGCAACCCTAGGCGTAAGGGGGGATCCTCGTCAGCAGCAGGCGACTCCACTGTGGACCTACGACACCAATCCGTGGACTGGCGATGTCCATGCATACTCGATTCGGATTCCTCGGCCTCCCGCCCCGGGCATCCTTGGGTGTCGTCCCGCGAGCCATCAGGCATACTTCATCGCCCTTGGCGCCGCCCCTACCCGACTAAGGGAGTCCTGGATTAAGGGGTCCTCGGATGGCCGGACTATGTAGCATGGGCCGGACTGTTGGGCCGTGAAGATACAAGACAGAAGACTCTCTCCCATGTCCGGATGGGACTCTCCTTGGCGTGGAAGGCAAGCTTGGCGCTCGGCTATGAAGATTCCTTTCTCTGTAACCAACTTTGTACAACCCTAGTCCCCTCCGGTGTCTATATAAACCAGAGGGCTTAGTCTGTAGAGGCAATCATAGTTCGTGGTAGATCAACTCTTGTAATACTCATATTCGTCAAGATCAATCAACCAGGAAGTTGGGTATTACCTCCATAGAGAGGGCCCAAACCTGGCTAAACATCGTGTCCCCCGCCTCCTGTTACCATCAACCTTAGACGAACAGTTCGGGACCCCCTACCCGAGATCGGCCTGTTTTGACACCGACATTGGTGCTTTCATTGAGTGTTCCGCTGCGTCGTCACCAAAAGGTTTGATGGCTCCGTCAATCATCTACAACAACGTTGCTCGGGGGAGGCTTTCCTTCCCGGCCAGATCTTTGTGTTCGGCAACTTCGTGCTGTGGGCCAACTCGCTTGGCCATCTAGAGCAGGTCGACAGCTATGCCCCAGGTCACCAGATTAGTTTTGGAAATCTGGATTATATCGCTGTTATCCGAGGAGACTTGATATTCCAAGGAATCGCGCCTCCTACCTCCGCTCTGGCCTTAGATCCAGAGTGTATTGCCAGGTCCGAAGATGGGCTCTCTGAGCTCGTCGGACTGTCTGCGACCCTTAGGCCCATTGTGGATGAACCGGAGGAAGTGGTGTCACCGGCAGCCATTATGGAGCCGGACCCCTCTCCGAACATTGGCTCCAAATCCTTGAAACCAGCGTCGTGTGAGTTCGGCCAAGGAGTTTCCCTCTCGCCGTACTCCACAGGCTCTCTTGTCTCGGGCCAAACCTCGCCTTTAAGCGAAGCTCTGGACTTAATGTGATCCCCTGTCATTACAAAGGAGCAACGTCCGAACCATGCCCAACCCGGACTAGGGGCTGAGAGCAGGGAATTTTACATCCCACCCACCACCCACTTTATAGCCACTATCAACGACTTAACCGACATGCTCAATTACGATTCCGAAGACATCAACGGTATGGACGACGATGCCGGAGAAGAACAAGCCCAAAACCCGCCATTCACCGGACACTGAACGGCCACCTCTTCGTACGACGTCTACATGGTGGATACACCCAAGGAGAATAGCAGCGATGACAAGGAAGACCCAGTCGCGGACGGCCCTCCTGAGATACAGCCGAAGCGCTGATGTCAGCGGTGCCGCTCTAAGCCACGCCGCGGAAACGACAGCAATACCGACACAGGAGAAAACAATACTCTCGACGATGCCGAAGACAATGAAGACCCCGTTAAGCCAACCTCCGAGCAGGACGAACGGGAAGATGGGAAAGTTAGCCCCGATGAACAGGCCATGAACGAAGACTCGGAGGATAGTAACTACCTTCTGCTCTTTGAGGATGAGGTGAGCCTCGGCAATGAGGATTTTATCATGCCTAAGGAACCGCTCAAGAAGGAGCGCTTTAAGCGCCAGCTAATAGCCACTGCAAGGGGCCTAAAAAAGAAGCAGCAGCAGCTTCAAGCTGATCAAGATCCGCTCAACGATAGATGGTCTAATGTCCTAGCAGCCGAAGAATACGGCCTCGAACGCCCAACCAAAAGTTACCTGAAGCGCAAATTGTTACCCCAATTCGATAACGGGGTGCCGGAGCCTGTCCTACCTGTGCATAATGGGGCTGACCGACCACCACGTGGCCGGGACAAAGCGGCAACTGAAGCCGAACACCATACAGTACCACCTTGCGGTAAGGGCAGAGACATAACAGCTCGGGGTCATACATATGATCTGCGACAGGACCTAGACAACAGAGCAGGTCAGACCAGATCGATCTACAGATCACGGGGATGTGCCCGGACGTGCAAGGATGGCCATCTAGCTGGACGTGACAAACACAACCACGCCCGGGCCGAGCACCGCACACAAACTCCATCCGAGCTACGTCGCGACGTGGCCCGACATAGAGGCGCCGTGCACCCCCTTTGCTTCACTGATGAAGTAATGGAACACGAATTCCCGGAAGGGTTTAAACCCATGAATATCGAATCATACGATGGAACTGTGACCCCGAAGTATGGATTGAAGATTTCCTCCTCCATATCCACATGGCCCACGGTGATGACCTCCACACCATCAAATACCTCTCACTAAAACTAAAGGAGCCAGCGCGGCACTAGCTGAACAGCCTCCCTGAGAACTCCATCGGCAGCTGAGAAGACTTGGAAGACGCCTTCCATGATAACTTCCAAGGTACATATGTTCGGCGTCCGGACGTTGATGACCTAAGTCACATCATCCAGCAGCCCGGGGAGTCTGTCAGGAAGCTCTGGACTAGGTTCTTAATCAAAATGAACCAAGTTGTTGATTGTCTGGACACCGACGCCCTCGCGGCCTTTAAACATAGCGTCCGAGATGAGTGGCTCGCCCACAACCTCGATCAAGAAAAACCAAGATCCATGGCTGCCCTTACCACTCTGAGTACCCATTTTTGCGCGGGAGAAGACAGTTGGCTCGCTCATAGAAGCAATAGCACTGATGATCTGGGTACTTCCGAAGTTCGAGATGGCAATGGCAAGCCACGACAAAATAAACACAAGCATCGCAATAACAATGAAGGAGCACAATACACGGCGGTCAACGCCGGATTCAGTGGTTCCAAACCCGGTCAACGGAAAAAGCCATTCAAGGAAAATAGAGACGGACCATCGAATTTTGACAAGATACTGGATCGGCCCTGCCAGATTCATGGCACCCCCATTAAACCAGTCAATCACACCAACAGGAGCTGCTGGGTTTTTAAACAAGTCAGCAAGCTTAATGCCGAACACAAGGTGAAGAGCCGCCCAGTGACAGTGATGACAAAGAGACTCACCAACCG
>NC_041393.1:330121950-330128549 GCF_002162155.2 Triticum dicoccoides | reverse complement strand
TAAAGACAGTGAACATGGTATACGTGACGCACATCCCTAAAGGGGATGCAAGCGCGCGCTACGGGATGCCGGTGTCATAGAGCCAGCCGCCCCAAAATTAAGCCAATGTGCGGCCTGCCCGATCACTTTTCATTGCAAGGACCCCCCAGCCAGTATCCTTCACGATGGTCTGGCAGCTCTCATCCACGATCCAATTATCGATCGGTTCCATCTCACGAAAGGCCTTATGGACAGCAGCAGTAGCCTTAATCTACTCTACCAAGACACTGTCCACAAAATGGGCATTGATCCTTCAAGAATCAGGTCCACCACAACTACCTTCAAGGGAACAATATCTAGCGTAGAAGCTCACTGCACGGGCTCAATTACATTGGAAGTCGTTTTCGGCTCGCCGAACAACTTTCGAAGCGAAGGCTTGACCTTCGATATTGTCCCGCTCCGCAGTAGCTGCCATGCACTACTCGGGCGCACCGCTTTTACTCACTTTCATGCGGTCCCACATTATACCTATCTCCAACTTAAGATGCCCGATCCACACGGCACCATCACGATAAACGGAAATACGGAATGCTCCCTCCGTACAGAGGAGCATATTACGACTACTATGGACGAAGTACAAAGCGGCCTTATCAAGCCGCACATTTCGTCAGCCATCAAGACGCCGGTCTCCATTAGACAGGACCAATAAATCTCAGAGCTGGATTAGCAGTTCGGCCTCCGCCGTCCGCCCCATATAGCCGCGAAGTCTGTCCCGCGCACATAATTATACACTTAAAATACCCTGGTCACCGGCGGAGGCACAATACGGACAGACCTATAACACTATCCGCACTCTCATAGTCTTTTTATTTTTCTAACCATTTTTTATCTTTTACCATATATGACTATATTTGCTGAGAAGTCCTTTAACCAAGGCAAGGCACCGCAGACGTGCGACAAGAGGTCCAAATGTTTTTTGTAGACCGCACTCTTTATTTCAAACCTGTAAAGTGCCCTTTTTCTCAGCTTTCGACCCCCGGCATGTCAAATAGCCTTGGTAGTAGCATTATAATCTGTAAAGATCACGCTTGACATATCATTCAGATGCTAGTCAACATAACCCGTATTCAGTATTCACTTTTCTCAAAGAACTGAATTTTGCTTTTGTGGTTATTTCACGCACGCACCTCGGCATATATTACCAGGGGCTCGATATGGCAACATATGAGTTGCCGACAAGTCCGAATAGCTTTATAACACACTTCGGCGTCATGAGTTTGGCCTTATATGCATCAGCTCCGAATCATGTCTTTGGTCAATAGTTGGGTTGCCCGGCTCCTGTACTTACTACCTTATGTTCCGCTCTATCGACTAGTGTAGTAAAGGGAGAACTACTGCGATTGTGTCCTGGTTTGTCCAGATGAGGACCTCAGTAGAGAAAACAGAAAACTGACTGTCATGATGCGGCCAGAGCTGGTCAACCACTCAATGACTCACCGGAATCTTCGCGATTCCTTCCGTATTATACGAAGGACCGTTCTTCTGGTCACGTATGTAAACGCATCGTATTCGGATAATCGCGTACATACCAGGGGCTATATCGTAGACCCACCGTCAAACTCCTATGGCTAAGTGGAAGTGTTGAGGCCCTATAGTCCGATTTCTGGATCGCCGCATTGACACCTCCTTAATGGACCAAGACATAGGGTCAAGAGAGATCAAGTGCTTTTCCAAACACCCCCGCGTTATATGCGAGAGGCCCGAAGCCGACGACTGGTAAACTTTCAAATTATCCAAAAAATGATCGCACAGGAGGCACCAAAAACTTTTTAGGCAAAAGTATAAAAAACATAGCCCTAATATATCATAACATTGTTTTTACAATTTTGGTACAATTCACTCGAACATAATGTCTTTCCAGCACTGACCCTCTATCAAGCGGGCACCCTCTAGTACATCCTCAAAATAATGCTTCGGCCTATGATGGTCCTTGCCCTTGGGTGGACTTTTCGCTGCAATATCGGCGGCCTTCATCTTTGCCCAGTATGTCTTGACGCGGGGAAAGGCCATCCATGCACCTTCTATGCACATTGACCGCTTAACGGCGTCGATACGCGGCACCGCATCAACAAGTTGCTGCACCAAACCGAAATAACTATTCGGAATTGGCTCAGTCAGCCACAGCCGGACCATGACGTCCTTCATGGCAGATCCCGATATCTTGTGGAGCTCGGCTCACTGGGCCATCTGTTCATTCAGCAACAGCGGACGCTTTGGCATGCTGAATTGCGACCAGGAAAGCTTTTCCGTCGCATGTCCTTGTTGTGCTTGGAAAAACTGCGTCACATCGGAGACACTCTTCGGCAAGTCCAAAAATGTGTCTAGAGAACTCCACATTTGATTAAGCGGAGCATACTTCGGATCTCCGAATTTAGTTTGTAATAAGAAGGGCTTACCAGCCGCGATCTCCCCAGCTTGTCGGATCTCCTCCCGAGCCGCTCTAGACTCGGACCGTGCTTCCCTCGCCTCTTGTAAGGCCTTGTCAAGATCGACCGCGCTGGTTTTTTTATCTTTCTAGAGAAATTCGCATCGGCAAGTGGCATCCTTTAGCTCAAGCGCCATGGTAGATATTCTCTCCTCGCACTGGCGCCGAGCAGCCTGTTCGGCCTTTAATTCAGCAGCTGCCTTTTCGGCAGCCGCATTACTCATCCTAGCTTGCTCCTTGGCCCGGGCAAGCTCATCCAGAAGGGTCTCAACTGCGGCGGCACTATCTGCAATTATGCGTATCTCAGTATAAAATTCTCAGTGCCATGCTCATATTATAGTACTTGCATATATGGACTACCCCAAAGACATACCTTGCGCCTCGTCGAGCCGCCTGTTAATAAGCATGATGTCATGATCCGCCACATCAAGTTTCTGCTTCAGATCTGCAACCTCTGTAGCTTGGGCAGTCGCCGGGGATGTAACATCCTGTGTTCCAATTAGTCAGATTGTTTCCTGGGCATATCTTTCTTGATCCTCTGATCGCCTCCCTTTGGATGCTAACCAGAGTCTCAGGGGCTACTATCTATACACATGTGCATTTTGCGTTTATAGCACAATTGAAAACATTACATTACGTACCTTGAATCCTCTTAGCAGGCCCGTAAGGGCTTCATTCAACCCACTTTTCACGGACAGAACCCTCTCAACCACCGTACCCATCAAGGTACGATGTTCCTCTGAGACGGGCGCATGTCGCAATATGTAGCAGTATAGGGGATCGCAATAGTTTTCGAGGGTAGAGTATTCAGCACAAATTTATTGATTCGACACAAGGGGATCCAAAGAATATTCTCAAGTATTAGCAATTGAGTTGTCAATTCAACCACACCTGGATAACTAAATATCTGCAGCAAAGTATTTAGTAGCAAAGTAGTTGTGACGCCCCCGATTCAATCGTACACTAACCATACACGCAAATGTGTACGATCAAGATCAGGGACTCACGGGAAGATATCCCAACACAACTCTAGACACAAATAAAATATACAAGCTTTATATTACAAGCTACGGGCCTCGAGGGCTCGAATACATAGCTCGATACACAAGAGTCAGCGGAAGCAACAACATCTGAGCACAGACATATGTTAAACAAGGATGCCTTATGAAGGCTAGCACAAAAGCAACAACGATCGAAGAGGCAAGGCCTCCTGCCTGGGACCTCCTAACTACTCCTGGTCATCGGCGGTTTCCACGTAGTAGCATCCATCGGCAGTGGAATCTGGCTCCAAGGATCCACCATGTGGTTCCATCAACCGAAAAGAAGAAAGAAGGGGGAAAAAGGGTTGGGAAGAAACCGTGAGTACTCGTCCAAAGTACTTGCAAGCATCAGATCTATACTAAGTATGCATTGGTATCAAATGGAAGGGTTGTATATGTGGACTAAACTGCAGAATGCCAGAATAGAGGGGAAGGCCTAGCCTAATGAAGACTAGCATCTTCAAGCAGCTCCAATCATCTTGCACCATGTAGAAGAGTAAAGTCTAGCAGTTTATTATTTAACAAACATGTTGTAGAACTAATGCCCAGAGATCCTTCCTCGACTCCCTGCGAGAAAGCAATCCCAGAGCCACATATCCATCACATATCTCAAGTATCCATTTCTAGTTATATAAGATCTGGATATAAGTCTGAACATCCAATACTGCGGACACGGTATTCAAATATATATCTTCCCTGCAGGGGTGCACCATGTTACCCAACACGCTCGATCAGTCTGGCCGGACACACCTTTCTGGGGTCAATGCCCGGCGTCGGAAGATCAACACGTCGCAGCCCTACCTAAGCTCAGCAAAGAGGTCCCCGCCGGTCTACCTCCTAAGCACTCTCGGGTCTGGGCCCATCGCCCGTTGCACTCCAGGTCATTGCGAGAAGGGCGGACTAGGCTCCACCACTACAGGATGGTGCCGGCCCAGCTGTGCCGCACTGCTGAACTGGACGTCTGACAAAGCTTCGGTTGATACCACGACATCGAGCCCATATCTATTCTCGCGTGGTGGTTAGTGCGTAAAGGCCAGAGGCCAACTCAGAGCAGATACCCAAACCTGTTAGTGCATTGGGGGCTCGCGGAGACGAGCAGAGACTCGCGATAATGTGACCCCGTCGCCCCGTCTCATGGACTTACGACAAGGGCCCAGACTGCCCGGCCGTGCCACGTAGAAAACTCGCGGGTGCTCAACGGGCCCGACTGACTTTCATATCAACTCATGGGTACCCTTCAGGGCCGACCCGACTTCAACAATGGTCTCAATTAAAGTCAAGGTAACCGTGTGTCCAAACATCAAGGGGAAAACCCGAGGAATCACCCCCGGTGGATTCCACTCAATGTAATCATCAAGGTGGACCACCCTCGAGGTTCACACTTGAGGTGTTGAACGACAGAGCCGTATCGGGAATGGTGAAAGCAGAAATCACCCTCGATGACCACGACCGAATAGCTACAATACAGAATTATCATCAGGAGTGTGTTATGAGGGATCACCCTCGGCACTCGATAGTACCTCTGCAGAGTCGAGCAACAAAAGGGGCGTGATGTGATGTGAGGTGTCGAGCTCTAGTTGTCGCTCACACTGATTGAGTCATCGATGATGAAGCAGGGGCAACAAGGACAAGGTGGGGGTCACTGATGGATCACTAACCAACATATACTAAGCAGTTTAGGATAAGCAGGTAAGGTACAACAGCAGATTACAAAAGCAAGCTATGCATGAGAATAGGAGCAAACAATAACAGTAGATAAATCTAATGCAAGCATGATAGAATGGAATGGACGATATCGGCATGATCAAAGGGGGGGCTTGCCTGGTTGCTCAGGCGACAAGGAGGGGTCGTCGTCGACATAGTCGATCACAGCGGCATCGGCAGCCGTTACGGGGTCTACCAAAGAGAAGAGGGGGAGAAAACAACAAATACATAGCAAGCAAGAGCATAACAGGATAACAGGCAGAGCTAGACGTGTTCTAACGCGGTGCTACACAATACCGGCGAAGGGTGATAACATCCGGGAAGGTTTTCCCGATTCCGGACGTCTGTCAGAGAGATGATCCGAAGGGGAAAAGTTGCATGTTTGCTATGATAGGGATGTGTGGCGGGCGAACAGACCGCATATTCGGATTTGTCTCGTCGTTCTGAGCAACTTTCATGTAGAAAGTTTTCCGATCCGAGCTACGGTTTAATTTCTACTAATTTTCAAAGTTTTATTAATATTCTGAAATTAATTTTAAATCGAAAATAAAAAGTAAAATGCTACGGGTACCCAGCTCTGCGTACACAGAAGTGTACCAGAGGCTAACAGGTGGGCTAGGGGTCCCAGTTGACCAGTTAACTTTGACTGGTCAACAGGGGGTGGGGCCCCTGTCATTGACTGTTTGTCTACTCTAACGGTTTAGTTAACTAACTAGGTGGTTAGTTTGATTAAGTTTAATTAATTAAGTTAATTAACCGTTTAACTAACTAATTAATTATTTTTATTAATATATTCTTTATAAAAACGTTTTGGGGCGGGACCCCCTTGACTTAGGCCCCTGGGGCCTTAACGGGCATGGGTACGCGGGCGCCAGGAGCAGGCACTGGGCACCCGCCCAGGCCAACAAGGGAGTGACGGACGCTGGGCGCAGACGGCGACCGCGACGAGGGGCAGCAACGGCACAGGGGGATAGGTCTGCGCATCGACGCGACGAAGCAGGGCCGCCGCGAGATGGAAACGGCAGCTGGTGGCGCGGTGGTTGCCGAGGTCCGGTGCAGGGTGGAGGTGGCCGCGGACCACCGTGGCGGGGCGGCGAGCACACATCAGGGCTGTCGGGCTCACGTAGACGCAAGTGGACGCACGTGGTTGGGCGCCGGGCTTGCGCCGACGTGAGGGCACGGGAGGAGGAGGAGGACCGGGGTCCTCACGAGCGTCGGTGAGAAGGAGGGCAGCGAGGCTCGGTGGAGCCTTTGGGGAGGAGGACGGGGATGTGTCGTCGGCGAGGAGGAGATGAGGAGGACGAGGCGACGGGCGGTGACGGGGTCCGGTGAGGAGAGTCGGGGATGGGGCAGTCCGGCGATGATGGGTGGTGCCGGCGATGGCAAATGAC
>NC_041393.1:330114159-330121648 GCF_002162155.2 Triticum dicoccoides | reverse complement strand
CCGGGGGAGAGGGGGAGGAGCGAGGGAAACGTGGGGGGAGTGGGTTTGGTCGCTAGGGTTCCTGGGAAGTGGGGGGGGTAGGTGTAGTGGGGGTGGCTGGGCCGGTTCGGTTGGGCTGACCTCCCTGGGGGGTGCAGTGCCTAGCTTGGCCAGTCGGCCCAGTGGGAAAAGGGGGGCTCTCTCTCTCTTTCTTTTTCACATTTTATTTTCTGTTTTCAACTTTAGCTACTGTTTCTATTAAATTACAAAACTAAATGAGCTTTGTTTGAGATGAGACTTGTCACATAAATCAATCACATTATTTTTTTAGGAGTCACAAAATGCTTGGACCAAAAGGGATTGTCTAACTTTTTGTTTGAAATTGAAAAGGCCAAATCTAAATGCTCCTAGATCACTAAATAAATTCCCAGGGGCACTTTGGGAATCCAAAAGAGTTTGGTTTCAACATGACAAATATCCAGGGATTATTTGCCACACTTTGAACTTTTTATTTTGCATGTTTGAGAATTTTGAATTTGGAGCTTTAAGTTGAATTTGAGTTTGAACTAAGACTTGGATCAAACGAGAATTAGCAACAGTAATATGATGACATGGCATCATTAGTAGGGGATTACTGTAGCTTAAGTTTTCGGGCGTCACAATTCTCCTCCACTACAAGAAATCTCGTCCCGAGATTTAAGGGGTGGAGTAAGGGGAAAAGACTCGGGAAGGAAGGAGCTCAACACCAGATAGGTACCTGGGGGCTATCTTGCGAAAGTGGCATAGAGGCATCTCTCGAGTTGAAATTCAAAAAAGTCATCGAGAGCAAGGCTAGAAGGTGCAATAAGAAGCTTCAAACGGATGGACAATAGTTCGATGTCTGAAACAGAGGGTGAAAGGGGTTCAGAGCATCGAGAATAAGTATTGCATCTGATACCAGAACAAATCACAAGGAAGGTGGCTCGTGAATTACATACAAAGCCAAACGCGAGGGATAACTTTGAAAACAATGATGCATAGGAGAGTCAGGTTTCGATCATGTGGAACTATGGGTTATGGGCCCACCATGTGGGTTAAAAGCAGGAAGGGTGCTAACATTTTGTACGGTCATGATAGCAAGGCAGGTCAGAGGACAACATGTCAGTTATGTTGGCAACAGCGTTGGTACCATGGGCGAGGGACAAAGAGAACCATTTTCCTACTCATTAAACGAGGCCGACCAATAGGCAAAGTTCTCGTCCATCGGTGGCTACCAGAATGTCATCAACAATAGTAACAAGGTATTACTGACAGAGCTTGTACACCAAGGTGTTTACATAAGCAGGGAATTATCACTGCTCGGATATGTTAGGTTACAAGAAAGTTTAAACAAAACAATGGAAAGGCAAGCATAGACTTGAATCAGTTATCGGTGTTCTCGAGTGTCTAGCAACTCCGAACCCGTGGAAAATGTGAATCAGCAAGAAATAATAGTTGATGAAGAACTCATAAGAAGTTATGTAGTTCCATGATATTCTCGATATAACAGAGTGTAATACTTGAAGGTAGAACATGATAGAGGTTGGACAGGTGAAAAGATCTGCAGAGGACAAGTACTTCAACTTGTCTGAGAAATTGGATCAAAGAAGAACTATATGGCCGGAACCACGGTTGCAAAGGACCAAATATAGATACAAGATGAACTTATCAAAAGGGGATTATTATTATTTCAAGAAGCTTCCATGATAAGTTCTACGTCGGGTCCATGGGCATGAACGCAAAGGCTCAAGGTCGACTCCCACTTCATCAATGCATAACCAATCATTCACTTCTCATTTTTGACAAAACCATAGTGTTCAGATTTTATCTAGCATAACACTAGTAGAGTATGACCCATAGAAGTTTACGGGTTCACACAGATTGTGGAAAGCATAGGTTCAACCCATCGGGGCATCTTAGGAACACATACCACAAACTTTAGGAATAAATAACTCAAGCTCGGAAACAGAGCATGGTTGACAAAAGTAGGGGATACAATTTACCAATGGCATTATGTATCCGAGGAAAAGCTCACAAGGTTACTGTATATGAAGGACCCTATTGGATAAAACCCGACGAAGGATCTGGTGGTACACGAGGGATCTGATGTGAGTATCGATACTCATCCAGAAGAAAAAAGCATGCAAAGAAATCAGATTATAGAAACAACTGACTAATTCAAAGCTCAAATGCAAAGGAATGATGATTTCCAAATCAAGGGATCGGAAGCAAATGCTCTGATCAAGAATGGATAAGTTGAATAGACTTAGGGCACAACCGATGGCAAGCTGATTGGCCGAGAACCAGCTCATGTTCAGGAAGACGTTTGAGCCGGAATGATAATTTATAAGGACCAACCGATGATTGTGACTACTCACAAACATATCAAATCGAAAGACTCAAAATGATAAAGAGAAAGGACGACAATGGATACAGCTAGGCATATGGAATTAACCAGAGTGTAGGCATGTTAGACCTCCTAGAGTAATAGGAGGCAGAGTTCCTTGAAAGTTCGGATTGTATTACAAAGTATCTTATGAAGCATAAGAATAACTTGGGGTGAATGGATACTCGATAAGAGCGAGTAATTATCCGTAGAGATATTCATGCGGCAAGGAACTGCAGGGTAGTAAGCATAAAGAATTCTGGAAACATCGAAGAATATTTCAGGACATCTTGTGATACAAGAGCAACTGGGGTTGAAGGTATGAACGACAACATATGTAGTTACTTGGATGTATCGGTGGTAGGGATCGCAACAGCGAAGGGTACAAGGGACTCGGTAAAACATCGGAGAGTATCTCCAGAATCTTCTGGTGTACCAAGCAATCATCTGGAGTGAGGGGCTCTCCAGGAGAAAGTATTTACGAGATCCTAAAGTTAGAGTTAACAAAATCATTTAACCCGAATAGAAGAGAGATCAGAGTCCCAAAGTATAGACGAGGAGTAAAATATCCTAAAACCAGCCAATGGCGACGTGGGGCCAGTAAGCCACACATCCATGTTAGTAAATCAGTTTTTCAAAGACTAGACTCAACTTCGGCCAAGCAGTTGGAAAGAGGGATCCTACAGGCAGTCGATGCTCTGATACCAACTTGTGACGCCCCCGATGCAATCGTACACTAATCATACACGCAAATGTGTACGATCCAGATCAGGGACTCACGGGAAGATATCACAACATAACTCTAGACACAAATAAAATAATACAAGCTTTATATTACAGGCCAGGGCCCTCGAGGGCTTGAATACATAGCTCGATACACAAGAGTCAGCAGAAGCAACAACATCTGAGCACAGACATAAGTTAAACAAGGATGCCTTAAGAAGGCTAGCACAAAAGCAACAACGATCGAAGAGGCAAGGCCTCCTTCCTGGGACCTCCTAACTACTCCTGGTCATCGGCGGTCTCCACGTAGTAGCATCCATCGGTGGTGGCATCTGGCTCCAAGGATCCACCATCTGGTTGCATCAACCGAACAGAAGAAAGAAGGGGGGGGAGGGTAGGGAAGCAACTGTGAGTACTGATCCAAAGTACTCGCAAGCATCAGATATATACTAAGTATGCATTGGTATCAAATTGAAGGGTTGTATATGTGGACTTAACTGCAGAATGCCAGAATAGAGGGGAAGGCCTAGCCTAACGAAGACTAGCATCTTCAAGCAGCTCCGAGCATCTTGCACCATGTAGATGTAACGCCCCGGATTCGATGCGCCAGGTGTCTGCCAGTTATTTGCCTTCGTTGCCATGTCACTTGCTTGCGTGTTGCATTTTGCCATGTCATCATGTGCATTTCATTTTTCATACGTGTTCGTCTCATGCATCCGAGCATTTTCCCCGTTGTCCATTTTGCAATCCGGCGCTCCTATGCCCTCCGGCGTTCCCCTTTCGTCTCTCGTTGTGAGCGGGTGTTAAACGTTCTCGTAATGGCCCGAGGTTTGCCAAGCGGCCTTGGTATAGCACCGGTAGACCGCCTGTCAAGTTTCGTGGCATTTGGAGTTCGTTTGGTACTCCAACGGTTAACCGGGTAACCGTAAAAGCCCCTCTCTCTTTGCAGCCCAACACCCCTTCCAAAGTGGCCCAAAACCCATCTAACTCCCCTCCATGCTCTCGGTCGTTCGATCACGATCGTGTGGGCGAAAACCGCTCCTCATTTGGACTCTCCTAGCTCCCTCCACCTATAAATATGTGTCCCTCCCGGATTTTTCGCGCAGTCCAAACCCTAACCTAGTCCTTCGCCGCCGCCGCCCGCGCCTCGGCGCCCGGCCCCGCCGCCGGTCAGCGCCCGCCGCAGCGCCCGCTGCTGCCCGCCGCCGTCCGCGTCATCCCGCGCGCCGGCGCCGCCCTCCGCCGCCCGGTGTCCCGGCGCCGTCTGCCTCCGCGTCCGGCCCGCTCCCCCGCCGTCCTCCGCCATGGCGCCGCCCTTCGCCGCCGCCGTCCGGCCATGGCGCCACCGTCCCTGGGAGCCCGCACCTCTCCTTCCCGCCGCCAGCGTGGCCTCGCCGTCCCCGCCATGGCACCGCCGGCTCCCGTCGCCACCCCGCGCCGCCGGCCTCGTCCCGTGTTGGGAGGACGACGCCTCCAGCGACCGCGTGTGGCCTGCACGTGGGCCCTCGTCCAGCCCAGTCCTCCTCCAAGCCGGCCCGATCTGCCTCCTCCCTCTGCGTCCTGGGCCTGGCCCGTTAGGTGAGATTCCGCGAAGTCCCGCCCCGGGCAACGTATAGTTATCTAGCGCCGTCCTGTTTTTTTCAGTAAATCTGCTAAGTCCTCAGATCTATGTAATTTTTCATGCCATGTTTGACCTATTGTATCTTTGCATCCGTAGCTTCGTTTCGTGCGTGTAATATGTCAAATTGTTCATCTTAACGAGTACATCATTTCATTCCATTGCATCATATTCATTTGAGGCAATCTAGATGTCTGAATCATCGTTGTAAGAGTGCTTCATAATGTTTCCTGCTGTCTGTTAACAGAACGAGCTCTTTTGTCATTTTTGCCATGATTGATGTGTGCATCCTCCTATGAGGTTGATGTCTACATGTGTTTTAAACTATGCTATGTCTTATTTACATAGGTACTTACCATGTATTTTTGTGATCAATGTGGTGACTAGCACAAGCATGCAAACTAGGCTTCGTGATATTGCTGATTTTAGTACCTGTTCTGCTGTTATTTTCATGCCATGTAAACTTGATGCTTCAGAGAGATCCATGCATATTTTGAGATACTTCGGTAAGGGTGTTTTGAACATATGGTTATTGTCTATACATTCATGCCCTTTTTTGCAATTATGGAGTAGTCCAGCATGTCATTTTTGTTCTCTACTTTTGCTTCAAAATGTTTCCTGGCAGATTGTTTACATGTTATTCAATTTAGCCAAGGATGCTATAGTTGATCCTTGCATGCTATGGACTTGTTCTTGACTTGGTTTGTTTCACAAACATGTCTTCTTGATGATGCTATGCTTATCTTTTCATGCAATGACTTGTGGTGAGTGAATCGAGCTTGTTAAGTAGTGTACATGATGTTGCTGTTTTGCTAGGCTGAATCTGTTATTTCGCGATGCTATGTAAACCTGCTGCTACTAATCATTATATGCATAATCTGGAGATGTTCTATAAACATGTTTTGATCTACATGTTATGACCTATCCATGCATGCCACTGGTAGAATTTATAGCCTGCTGTAGCTTGTTCATATCTTGCTCCAAAGTTGCTTGGTAATGTTGCTGTCAGCCTGTTAACATCAACTTCAGTTGTTACCATGTGTTTTCCTAGTGTTCCATGCACCCTATGACCTTGCTATTGCCATGCTTAGCTTCACAAACATGCCTTCTTACTGTTGGTTTCCTTGCCATGCCATGTATTGCTATGTGGTGAGTTGCACAAGCTCATCTACATGCCTTCATAATTATGTTCCTGCCATGTTTGAATATGTATTATAACTTGCTATGTTTACGTGGGTGCCATCATATTTTCTGTTCCTTTTTGGCTTATGGTCACTAAGGGACTTTGATCTATGCAATTAGTAGGTTCATTCCATGCCTTTGTTTGCCATGATAAGTTCCTGCAACATGTTGTTTGCTAGCTCTAAACATTGCATCGTGATGTTATTTTCTGCAAAGTCTGAATTGTTATTACTTGCAATCTTACCATGTGTGTTTGAGCATGTTCTAGTGATTTCTAGAGATAGCTCAGTGTTCATGTTTAATTATGCTTTACCTGTACTTCATGCCCATGCCTTTTGTTATTATGTTGTGGTACTGTAGTTTATTGTTTTTATGCTTGCAATATGCCTAGTTGCTGTTTTGGACAACTTGTCCTTTAAACTTGTATAGTGTGTATGGGTTGAACCATTGCTCCGTTTTGAGTGTGATCTATATGAAACTTGCTTGATTTTGCATATAGTTTCATATTATCATGTTGCATCCTTGTTTTGAGGTGTTTGCTTGATGTTTGTATGCATTTTGCATCAATGCCATTTTTAACTTGTTTTGCTCATATCTTCTAGACCGTAGCTCCGAACTAAATGATCTTTATATGTAACTTGACTAGAATCTCGTGTAGATCATCTTTGTGCATCTTAAATTGATGTTTAACAAATTGAACCTAAGTTTTATTCAGATCTGGACCAATTTCGAAATTTGCATATGAGGACTTACCGGAATTGTTATATGTTGTTCCCGGCCTCATTTAAACTTGCCTTGATGTGTTGCTCTTGTTTGCATCATCTCTTGCCATGAGTAGCTTCATGTAGCTTTGTCATGCATCATGATAGTTGTGCAACATGCCTTGTTCATGTGTGATGTGTATACCATGTAGTGTGCTTCTTTTCGATAGTTCCTGTTTCGTTGCGATCGTGGGGATTCGTTCGTCTACGCTTGGTTCGGCTTCATCCGTTCGTCTTCTTCATGGACTCGTTCTTCTTCCTTGCGGGATTTCAGGCAAGATGACCGCTACCCTAGATCTCAATACTATCATTGCTATGCTAGTTGCTTCGTTCTATCGCTATGTTGCGCTACCTATCACCTGTTTATCAAGCCATCCCAAATTGCCATGTCAGCCTCTAACCTTTGATACCTTTCCTATGCAAACCGTTGTTTGGCTATGTTACCGCTTTGCTCAGCCCTCTTATAGCGTTGCTAGTTGCCTGTGAAATTGAAGATTTCTCCATGGTGGACGTGTTTATGTTTGGGATATCACAATATCTCTTATATTATTAATGCATCTATATACTTGGTAAAGGGTGGAAGACTCGGCCTTTTGCCTAGTGTTTTGTTCCACTCTTGCCGCCCTAGTTTCCGTCATACCGGTGTTATGTTCCCGGATTTTGCGTTCCTTACGCGGTCGGGTGATTTATGGGACCCCCTTGACAGTTCGCTTTGAATAAAACTCCTCCAGCAAGGCCCAACCTTGGTTTTACCATTTGCCTCACCACCACCTACCATTTCCCTTGGGTCGGCCAATCCAAGGGTCATCTTTATTTTAGCCC
>NC_041393.1:330103029-330113944 GCF_002162155.2 Triticum dicoccoides | reverse complement strand
TTGGTCCGAACTGAGCTTCCTGCGGGGCCACCTCGGGTTAACTTGAGGGTTGGTTTTACTCGTAGCTAGTCTCATCCGTTGTTGCCCTGAGAACGAGATATGTGCAGCTCCTATCGGGATTTGTCGGCGCATCGAGCGGCTTTGCTAGTCTAGTTTTACCATTGTCGAAATGTCTTGTAAACCGGGATTCCGAGTCTGATCGGGTCTTCCTGGAAGAAGGTCTATTCCTTCGTTGATCATGAGAGCTTGTCATGGGCTAAGTTGGGACACCCCTGCAGGGTATAATCTTTCGAAAGCCGTGCCTGCGGTTATAGGCAGATGGGAATTTGTTAATGTCCGGTTGTAGATAACTTGACACCAGATCCGAATTAAAACGCATCAACCGTGTGTGAGCTGTGATGGTCTCTTTTCGGCGGAGTCCGGGAAGTGAACACGGTTTCTGAGTTATGTTTGATGTAAGTAGGAGTTCAGGATCACTTCTTGATCATTACTAGTTGACGACCGTTCTGCTTGCTCTCTTCTCGCTCTTATTTGCGTATGTTAGCCACCATATATGCTTAGTCGCTGCTGCAGCCTCACCACTTTACCCCTTCCTTCCCTTTAAGCTTTGCTAGTCTTGATACCCATGGTAATGGGATTGCTGAGTCCTCGTGGCTCACAGATTACTACAACAACAGTTGCAGGTACAGGTTATGCGATGGTCTTGACGCGAGAGCGATGTTTGCTTGTCTTGGAGTTCTTCTTCTGCTTCTTCTTCGATCAGGGGATAGGTTCCAGGACGGCAGCCTGGGCTAGCAGGGTGGATGTCGTTTGAGTTTCTGTTTGTGTTTCATCCTTAGTCGGATGATGCTCTGATGTATTGTGATGTTGTACTCATGTGGCATTGTATGCCTCTTGTATGTATCCCCATATATTATGTAATGTTGATGTAATGATATCCACCTTGCAAAAGCATTTCAATATGCGGGTCTATCCTTGGTGGGACCTTCGAGTTCCTTTTGGATAGGGTCGCATATTGGGCGTGACAAGTTGGTAATCAGAGCCTCGACCGACCCTAGGAGCCCCTTTGATTGATCGTGTAGTTTGGCCATTGTTGAGTCTAGAAGAAAACTATTTTCAGAGTCTAGTTATATCGGAGAGTAGGAATTCTTTTTACTCTTCAGCCCCCTTCGTCGCTCTAGTAAGGATTCTTGACATAGGTGTTTTGAATTACTTCTCTTCCCCTTCAAATTTTCTTTAGGATCACGCAGTTGGTTTTCCGATCATTGTTCCTCAGCTCTTTTCATCCGGTGCATTTCTCGTCAAGTCGACTCGAGCCTCTTCATCTTTAAGTTCAATCCTCAGTTGTTTTCTTTTCCCACCCGCCCACCCTTTTTCATCTCGGAACTGGAGTCCGTAATCGAGTATCCATCCTACTCGTGCGAAGTCTTTGCTTTCTTTCCTCAATTATTTCAACCGGTGTCTTCTCTTCAAGTTATTCGTCGGTTCCCCCTCCCAAGTTGCCTTTGTTTTCCCGCCCTCCCACCCTTTTTCTTCCTGGAGCCTCAGTCTCTTTTGAGCATCAATTTTCATTCGTACGGAGGTTTTCAGTCTTCCCTCAATCATTTCAATCGGTGAATTCTCGTCTTGTTCGTCATGCTTCATCCCTTTCTTTTCCGGTGGGTTCAATTCTAATTTTGGTAGTGATTTCATTCTTTTACTTGGCTCAAGTGTTTTCCCTGCTCGTTCGTCTCTCGCTTTTCCTTCCGGAGTGCTCAAGACGTCTCAGGAGATTCGTCTATGTTCTAATTAATTCGAGGTTGTCACCTCATTCAAATATTTCAATTGTTCCGGTGCATCATCTATCTGTTCATCATCCTTTTCAACGGTGTTATCTCTTCAGTGGGCCCTAACCCACAGGTCTTTTCCCAGGATCTTACCTGACTCTTCTAATTTCCCCGGAGTTATTCTCAATTCTTTTCAAGTGTGACGTAAGTATGAATTTCATCAGTCACATGTCTTCTCCAAGATCGATTTCAAATCATTTTATTGTTGGCTCAACCTCTTCGTTTTTCATTCTCCCGGAGTATCTAAGTAATTTTGGTGGTATTTCTCGTCGTCTTTTGAAGGTCGAAAAAGAGTTTTCCTCAAAATCTTGCCCGTTCTCTCGAAGATTCGTGGTTCTAGCTTCATATCATCCTCTCGAATTATTTCAGTTTGTCAGATATTCTTTCTTACCATGCGGAGTATTTCAGGAGTTGTTTTCCCATTTCTTTAACCGGAGCCATCATTTCAGCTACCGTTATCCATTATCCCGGTGCTTCGTTCAAGTGTTCTGTAATCAGCGCGTCATCTCTTCGTTCTTTTGCATCTAAATCCCCTCGAGCATATTTGTCCTTCTAATTCTTCCCGGTGATTCAGCCCCTTTCATCAGTCATTTTCGAATTTTTACGGTGGTTCGTTCAAGATTCTTTTCCTTGATTATCATTCAATCCATTCATTTCTTTCCAATCATACCGGTGGTTCATGAAGACTTTCTCAAGTTTTGTGCTATGTTCCCCCTTAATCCTTTTTCAACGAGAATACGTAGTATGCAAAATCCATTGATTGTCATCAATTTAATATGATGAATGATAAGCATACAATAAATCTTATTCTTATTTCATCCAAGTGAGTAATCTTTTCCTTCGGAGTTTGTTCCTGATGAATAAATTCTAGTTCCAAGTGTTTTTCATCATTTCTTTTCCGGAGTTCAAATTTCCTCAGCCATTTCGTCGGAACCTCCATCTAAATCACCGCAAGGCTTCAATCTTATTATTTTCATTTTTCATTTTATTTCATCATCCTTTTGTTATCGGAGTTCTTCATGGTGGTTCTTCATGATTTAATTCCTTCTTCAAGTGTTCATCAAGAGTCTTGTTGGTGGAGTTCAAGTATCTTTTCTTCTGGCATCTCGAAGTGCAGTTAATTCTCCGTATTCTTGTGAAGTGGAGTTTTGCATTTCTTTGTTCTTCTCAGACATTCAAATTCGTTCAATCCTTCCTTCTAAGTTCTTTTCAATCAATCCTTTCAATTCTTCCGGAGATTTTGTGTTGTTCCTCTCATCAAGTATATTTCCATCCTCTCAAGCTTGTGCTCTATTTGCTTCCTTTTTCAACCGGAGTGCTGCCTAAATCCTTTCAATCTTATTCATTTCTTATCTCGTTCTAACCGGAGTGGTTTCATAGTCTATCTCATTCCGTGAGCTTTCGATTCTCGTCATTCTCGTCGATCCTCTCTTCTTCTCGAGTGCTCTTGATTCTTTGTTTCTTCTCTTGAGTTCTTGTTTCACCTCATCCCTTTTTCCCTTCCGTCTCGGTCCTAAGATCTCGGGACGAGATCTCTTTGTTAGTGGAGGAGTGTTGTAACGCCCCAGATTCGATGCGCCAGGTGTCTGCCAGTTATTCGCCTTCGTTGCCATGTCATTTCCTTGCGTGTTGCATTTTGCCATGTCATCATGTGCATTTCATTTTGCATACGTGTTCGTCTCATGCATCCGAGCATTTTCCCCGTTGTCCGTTTTGCAATCCGGCGCTCCTATGCCCTCCGGCATTCCCCTTTCGTCTCTTGTTGTGAGCAGGTGTTAAACGTTCTCGGAATGGCCCGAGGTTTTCCAAGCGGCCTTGGTATAACACCGGTAGACCACCTGTCAAGTTTCGTGTCATTTGGAGTTCGTTTGGTACTCCAACGGTTAACCGGGTAACCGTAAAAGCCCCTCTCTCTTTGCAGCCCAACACCCATTCCAAAGTGGCCCAAAACCCATCTAACTCCTCTCCATGCTCTCGGTCGTTCGATCACGATCGTGTGGGCGAAAACCGCTCCTCATTTGGACTCTCCTAGCTCCCTCCACCTATAAATATGTGTCCCTCCCGGATTTTTCGCGCAGTCCAAACCCTAACCTAGTCCTTCGCCGCCGCCGCCCGCGCCTCGGCGCCCGACCCCGCCGCCGGTCAGCGCCCACCGACGTGCCCGCTGCTGCCCGCCGCCGTCCGCGTCGTCCCGCACGCCGGCGCCGCCCTCCGCCGCACGGCGTCCCGGCGCCGTCTGCCTCCGCGTCCGGCCCGCTCCTCCGCCGTCCTCCGCCATGGCGCCGCCCTTCGCCGCCGCCGTCCGGCCATGGCGCCACCGTCCCTGAGAGCCCACGCCTCTCCTTCCTGTTGCCAGCGTGGTCTCACCGTCCCCGCCATGGCGCCGCCGGCTCCCGTCGCCAGCCCGCGCCGCCGGCCTCGTCCCGCGTCGGGAGGACGACGCCTCCAGCGACCGCATGTGGGCTGCACGTGGGCCCTCGTCTGGCCCAGTTCACCTCCAAGCCGGTCCGATCTGCCTCCTCCCTCTGGGTCCTGGGCCTGGCCCGTTAGGTGAGATTCCGCGAAGTCCCGCCCCGGGCAACGTATAGTTATCTAGCGCCGTCCTGTTTTTTCAGTAAATCTGGCAAGTCCTCAGATCTGTGTAATTTTTCATGCCATTTTGACCTATTGTATCTTTGCATCCATAGCTTCGTTTCGTGCGTGTAATATGTCAAATTGTTCGCCTCAACGAGTACATAATTTCATTCCATTGCATCATATTCATTTGAGGCAATCTAGATGTCTGAATCATTGTTGTAAGAGTGCTTCATAATGTTTTCTCCTGTCTGTTAACAGAACAAGCTCTTTTGTCATTTTTGCCATGATTGATGTGTGCATCCTATGAGCTTGATGTCTACATGTGTTTTGAACTATGCTATGTCTTCTTTACATAGGTGCTTACCATGTATTTTTGTGATCAATGTGGTGACTAGCACAAGCATGCAAACTAGGCTTCGTGATATTGCTGATTTTAGTCCCTGTTCTGCTGTTATTTTCATGCCATGTAAACTTGATGCTTCAGAGAGATCCATGCATATTTTGAGATACTTCAGTAAGGGTGTTTTGAACATATGGTTATTTTCTATCCATTCATGCCCTTTGTTGGAATTATGTAGTAGTCTAGCATGTCATTTTCGTGCTCTACTTTTGCTTCAAAATGTTTCCTGGCAGATTGTTTACATGTTATTCAATTTAGCCAAGGATGCTATAGTTGATCCTTGCATGTTATGGACTTGTTCTTCACTTGGTTTGTTTCACAAACATGTATTCTTGATGATGCTATGCTTATCTTGTCATGCAATGACTTGTGGTGAGTGAATCGAGCTTGTCAAGTAGTGTACATGATGTTGCTGTTTTGCTAGGCTGAATCTGTTATTTCGCGATGCTATGTAAGCCTGCTTCTACTAATCATTCTATGCATAATCTGGAGATGTTCTATAAACATGTTTTGATCTACATGTTATGCCCTATCCATCCATGCCATTGGTAGCATTTATAGCCTGCTGTAGCTTGTTCATATCTTGCTCCAAAGTTACTTGATAATGTTGCTGTCAGCCTGTTAACATTAAGTTCAGTTGTTACCATGTGTTTTCCTAGTGTTCCATGCACCCTATGACCTTGCTATTGCCATGCTTAGCTTCAAAAACATGCCTTATTACTGTCGGTTGCATTGCCATGCCATGTATTGCTCTGTGGTGAGTTGCACAAGCTCATCTACATGCCTTCATAATTATGTTCCTGCCATGTTTGAATATGTATTATAACTTGCTATGTTTACGTGGGTGCCATTATATTTTCTATTCCTTTTTGGCTTATGGTCACTAAGGGACTTTTGATCTATGAAATTAGTAGGTTCATGCCATGCCTTTGTTTGCCATGATAAGTTCCTGTAACATGTTGTTTGCTAGCTCTAAACATTGCATTGTGATGTTATTTTCTGCAAAGTCTGAATTGTTATTACTTGCAATCTTACCATGTGTGTTTGAGCATGTTCTAGTGATTTCTAGAGATAGCTCAGTGTTCATGTTTTCTTATGCTTTACCTGTACTTCATGCCCATGCCTTTTGTTATTATGTTGTGGTACTGTAGTTTATTGTTTTGATGCTTGCAATATGCCTAGTTGCTGTTTTGGACAGCTTGTCCTTTAAACTTGTATAGTGTGTATGGATTGAAATGTTGCTCCGTTTTGAGTGTGCTCTATATGAAACTTGCTTGATTTTGCATATAGTTTCATATTATCATGTTGCATCCTTGTTTTGAGGTGTTTGCTTGATGTTTGTATGCATTTTGCATCAATGCCATGTTTAACTTGTTTTGCTCATATCTTCTAGACCGTAGCTCCGAACAAAATGATCTTTATATGTAACTTGACTAGAATCTCGTGTAGATCATCTTTGTGCATCTTAACTTGATGTTTAACAACTTGAACCTAAGGTTTATTCAGATCTGGACCAATTTCGAAATTTGCATATGAGAACTTACCGGAATTGTTATATGTTGTTCCCGGCCTCATTTAAACTTGCCTTGATGTGTTGCTCTTGTTTGCATCATCTCTTGCCATGAGTAGCTTCATGTAGCTTTGTCGTGCATCATGATAATTGTGCAACATGCCTTGTTCATGTGTGATGTGTTTACCATGTTGTGTGCTTCTTTTCGATAGTTCCTGTTTCGTTGCGATCGTGGGGATTCGTTCGTCTACGCTTGGTTCGGATTCATCCGTTCGTCTTCTTCATGGACTCGTTCTGCTTCCTTGCGGGATTTCAGGCAAGATGATCGTTACCCTGGATCTCAATACTATCATTGCTATGCTAGTTGCTTCGTTCTATCGCTATGTTGCGCTACCTATCACCGGTTTATCAAGCCATCCCAAATTGCCATGTCAGCCTCTAACCTTTGATACCTTTCCTATGCAAACCGTTGTTTGGCTATGTTACCGCTTTGCTCAGCCCTCTTATAGCGTTGCTAGTTGCAGGTGAAGTTAAAGATTTCTCCATGGTGGACAGGTTTATGTTTGGGATATCACAATATCGCTTATATTATTAATGCATCTATATACTTGGTAAAGGGTGGAAGACTCGACCTTTTGCCTAGTGTTTTGTTCCACTCTTGCCGCCCTAGTTTCTGTCATACCGGTGTTATGTTCCCGGATTTTGCATTCCTTACGCGGTCGGGTGATTTATGGGACCCCCTTGACAGTTCGCTTTGAATAAAACTCCTCCAGCAAGGCCCAACCTTGGTTTTACCATTTGCCTCACCACCACCTACCCTTTCCCTTGGGTCGGCCAACCCAAGGGTCATCTTTATTTTAGCCCCCCCCGGGCCAGTGCTTGTCTAAGTGTTGGTCCGAACTGAGCTGCCTGCGGGGCCACCTCGGGGCAACTTGAGGGTTGTTTTTACTCGTAGCTAGTCTCATCCGGTGTTGCCCTGAGAACGAGATATGTGCAGCTCCTATCGGGATTTGTCGGCGCATCAGGCGGCTTTGCTGGTCTAGTTTTACCATTGTCGAAATGTCTTGTAAACCGGGATTCCGAGTCTAATCAGGTCTTCCTGGGAGAAGGTCTATTCCTTCGTTGATCGCGAGAGCTTGTCATGGGCTAAGTTGGGACACCCCTGCAGGGTATAATCTTTCGAAAGCCGTGCCTGCAGTTATAGGCAGATGGGAATTTGTTAATGTCCGGTTGTAGATAACTTGACACCAGATCCGAATTAAAATGCATCAACCATGTGTGTAGCCGTGATGGTCTCTTTTCGGCGGAGTCCGGGAAGTGAACACGGTTTCTGAGTTATGTTTGATGTAAGTAGGAGTTCAGGATCACTTCTTAATCATTACTTGTTGACGATCGTTCTGCTTGCTCTCTTCTGGCTCTTATTTGCGTATGTTAGCCACCATATATGCTTAGTCGCTGCTGCAGCCTCACCACTTTACCCCTTCCTTCCCTTTAAGCTTTGCTAGTCTTGATACCCATGGTAATGGGATTGCTGAGTCCTCGTGGCTCACAGATTACTACAACAACAGTTGCAGGTACAGGTTATGCGATGGTCTTGACGCGAGAGCGATGTTTGCTTGTCTTGGAGTTCTTCTTCTGCTTCTTCTTCAATTAGGGGATAGGTTCCAGGCCGGCAGCCTGGGCTAGCAGGGTGGATGTCGTTTGAGTTTCTGCGTTTCATCCTTAGTCGGATGATGCTCTGATGTATTGCGATGTTGTACTCATGTGGCATTGTATGCCTCTTGTATGTATCCCCATATATTATGTAATGTTGATGTAATGATATCCACCTTGCAAAAGTGTTTCAATATGCGGGTCTATCCTTGGTGGGACCTTCGAGTTGCTTTTGGATAGGGTCGCATATTGGGCGTGACAGTAGAAGAGTAAAGTATAGCAGTTTAATATTTAACAAACATGTTGTAGAACCAATGCCCAAAGATCTATCCTCGACTCCCTGCGAGAAAGCAATCCCGGAGCCACATATCCATCACATATCTCAAGTATCCATTTCTATTTATATAAGATCAGGATATAAGTCTAAACGTCCATTACTGCGGACACGGTATTCGAATATATATCTTCTCTGCAGGGGTGCACCACGTTACCCAACACACTCGATCACTCTTGCCGGACACACCTTTCTGGGTCAATGCCGGGCCTCGGAAGATCAACACGTCACAGCCCTACCTAGGCTCAGCGGAGAAGACCCCGCCGGTCTACCTCCTAAGTACTCCGGGGTCTGGGCCCATCGCCCGTTCCACTCCGGGTCATTGCGAGCAAGGCGGACCAGGCTCCACCACTACAGGATGGTGCTGGCCCAGCCGTGCTGCACTGCTGAATTGGACGTCTGACAAAGCTTCGGCTGATACCACGACGTCGAGGCCCATATCTATTCTTGCATGGTGGTTAGTGCGTAAAGGGCAGAGGCCAACTCAGAACAAATACCCAAACCTATTAGTGCATTGGGGCTCGCGGAGACAAGCAGAGACTCACAATAATGTGACCCTTTCGCCCTGTCTCATGGACTTACGGCAAGGGCCAGACTGCCCGGCCATGCCACGTAGAGAACTCGTGGGTGCTCAACGGGCCCGCCCGACTTTCACATCAACTCGCGGGTACCCCTCAGGGCCGACCCGACTTCAACATTGGTCTCAAGTAAAGCCAAGGTAACCGTGTGTCCAAACATCAAGGGGAAAACCCGAGAAATCACCCCCGATGGATTCCACTCAATGTAATCATCAAGGTGAACGTAAGAGGGACCACCCTCGAGGTTCACACATGAGGTGTTGAACGACAGAGCCGTATCGGGTATGATGAAAGAGGAAATCACCCTCGATGACCACGACCGAATAGCTACACTACAGAATTATCATCAGGAGTGTGTTATGAGGGATCACCCTCGGCACTCGATAGTAGCTCTGCAGAGCCGAGCGACAAAAGGGCGTGATGTGATGTGAGGTGTCGGGCTCTTGTCGTCGATCACGCTGATCAAGTCGTTGATGATGAAGCAGGGGCAAGAAGGACAAGGTGGGGGTCACTGATGGATCACTAACCAACCTATACTAAGCAGTTTAGGATAAGCAGGTTACAAAAGCAGGCCATGCATCAGAATAGGAGCAAACAATAACAGTAGCAAAATCTAATGCAAGCATGATAGAATGGAATGGGCGATATCAGGATGATCAAAGGGGGGGGCTTGCCTGGTTGCTTAGGCGAGAAGAGGGGTTGTCGTCGACGTAGTCGATTACAGCAGCATCGACAGCCGTCACGGGGTCTACAGAAGAGAAGAGGGGGGAGAAAACAGTAAATACATAGCAAGCAAGAGCATAACAGGACAACAGGCAGAGCTAGACGTGTTCTAACGTGGTGCTACACAATACCGTCGAAGGGTGATAACATCCGGGAAGGTTTTCCTGGTTCCGAACGTTTGTCAGACAGATGAACCGGAGGGGAAAAGTTGCATGTTTGCTATGCTAGGGATGTGTGGGGGGCGAACATACCACGTATTCCGATTCGTCTCGTCGTTCTGAGCAACTTTCATGTAGAAAGTTTTCCGATCTGAGCAACAGTTTAATTTCTATTAATTTTCAAAGTTTTATTAATATTCTGAAATTAATTTTAAATCGAAAATAAAAACTAAAATGCTACGGGTACCCAGCTCTGCGTACACAGAAGTGTACCAGAGGCTGACAGGTGGGCTACGGTGTCCCAGTTGACCAGTCAACGTTTGACTGGTCAATAGGGGGTGGGGCCCCCTGTCATTGACTGTTTGTCTACTCTAACAGTTTCGTTAACTAACTAGGTGGTTAGTTTAATTAAGTTTAATTATTAAAGTTAATTAACCGTTTAACTAACTAATTAATTATTTTTATTAATATTTGTTTAAAAAATGTTCTGCGGGCAGGACCCCTTGTCATAGGCCCCTGGGTCCTTAACGGGCACGGGTACGCGGGCGCCAGGAGCGGGCACTGGGCACCCGCCCAGGACGATAGGGGAGTGACGGACGCTGGGTGCCGGTGGCGACCGTGACGACCGGCAGCAGCGGCACAGGTGGCCAGGTCTGCGTGTCGACGCAGCGCAGCAGGGCCGCCGCAGGACGAAAACAGCAGCAGGTGGCGCGGTGGTTGCCAAGGTCCGGTGCAGGGTGGAGGTGGCCGCTGACGACCGTGGCGGGGCAGCGAGCACACATCAGGGCGGTGGGGCTCGCGTAGACGCAAGTGGGCGCACGCGGTTGGGCGTCGGGCGAGCGCCGGCGTGAGGGCACGGGAGGAGAAGGAGGATCGGGGTCCTCACCAGCGTTGGTGAGCAGGCGGCGGCGAGGCTCGGTGGAGCCTTTGGGGAGGAGGGCGGGGACGCGTCATCAGCGAGGAGGAGACAAGGAGGACGAGGCGACGGGTGGTGACGTGGGTCCGGTGAGGAGAGTCAGGGACGGGGCAGTCCGCGATGATGGGCGGCGTCGGCGATGGCAAACGACGTCGAGCGATGAGGGCACCGGCTGCCATCGGGGCAGAGGCGAGGGCCGTCGCGGCAGTGTCGGGGAGGCGGGGACAGGGGCGATGTGGA
>NC_041393.1:330023458-330102517 GCF_002162155.2 Triticum dicoccoides | reverse complement strand
CGATGGGGCCGGGGCAACTGCCCCGATCCAGATCCGATCGGGGGGAGAGGGGGAGGAGCGAGGGAAACATGGGAGGGGAGTGGGGTTGATCGCTAGGGTTCCTGGGAAGTGGGGGTAGGTGTAGTGGGGGTGGCTGGGCCGGTTCGGTTGGGCTGGCGTCCCTGGGGGGTGCGGTGGCTAGCTTGGCCAGTCAGCCTAGTGGAACAAGCGGCTCTCTCTCTCTCTCTCTCTCTCCATCTCTCTCTCTCTCTCTCTTTCTTTTTCACATTTTATTTTCTGTTTTCAACTTTAGCTACTGTTTCTATTAAATTTTAAAACTAAATGAGTTTTGTTCGAGATGAGACTTGGCACATAAATCAATCACATTATTTTTTTAGGAGTCACAAAATGCTTGAGGCCAAAAGGGATTGTCTAACTTTTTTTTGAAATTGAAAAGGCCAAATCTAAATGCTCCTGGATCACTAAATAAATTCCCAGGGGCACTTTGGGAATCCAAAAGAGTTTGGTTTCAACATGACAAATATCCAGGGACTATTTGCCACACTTTGAACTTTTTATTTTGCATGTTTGAGAATTTTGAATTTGGAGCTTTAATTTGAATTTGAGTTTGAACTAAGATTTGGATCAAACAAGAATTAGCAACAGTAATATGATGACATGTCATCATTAGTAGGGGATTACTGTAGCTTAAGTATCCGGGCGTCATAGTAGTATGGAAGTAAAGGTAATAGTGGCAAAAGTAACAGTAGCAGTTTTGTAGTAATTGTAACAGTGGCAACGGTAAAGTAACTAAGCAAGGAGCAATATGTGAAAAGCTCGTAGGCATTGGATCAGTGATGGATAATTATGTCAGATGCGATTCCTCATGCAATAGTTATAACTTAGGGTGACACAGAACTAGCTCCAATTCATCAATGTAACGTAGGCATGTATTTCAAATATAGTCATACGTGCTTATGGAAAAGAACTTGCATGACATCTTTTGTCCTACACTCCCGTGGCAGCGGGGTCCCATTGGAAATTAAGGGATATTAAGGCCTCCTTTTAGTACAGTACCGGACCAAAGCATTAACACTTAGTGAATACGTGAACTCCTCAAACTACGGTCATCACCTGGAGTGGTCCCGATTATTGTCACTTCAGGGTTGCTGGATCATAACACATAGTAGGTGACTATTGACTTGCAAGATAGGATCAAGAACTCACATATATTCATGAAAACATAATAGGTTCAGATCTGAAATCATGGCACTCAGGCCCTAGTGACAAGCATTAAGCATAGCAAAGTCATAGCAACATCAATCTCAGAACATAATGGATACTAGGGATCAAACCCTAACAACACAAACTCGATTACATGGTAAATCTCATCCAACCCATCACCGTCCAGCAAGCCTGCGATGGAATTACTCACGCACGGCGGTGTGCATCATGAAATTGGTGATGGAGGAAGGTTGATGATGACGACGGCGACGGATTCCCCTCTCTGGAGCCCCGAACGGACTCCAGATCAGCCCTCCGGAGAGAGTTTAGGGCATGGCGGCGGCTCTGTATCGTAAAATGCGATGAATCCTTCTCCTTGATTTTTTCTCCCTGAACATGAATATATAGAGTTGGAGTTGAGGCCGGTGGAGCATCAGGGGGCCCACGAGGCAGGGGCGCGCCCAGGAGGGGTAGGCGCGCCCCCCACCCTCGTGGATAGGGTGTGGGCCCCCTGTCCTTGATTCTTTCGCGAGTATTTTTTATTAATTCCAAAAATATTCTCCATGGAGTTTCAGGTCATTTTGAGAACTTTTATTTCTGCACAAAAATTAACACCATGGCAATTCTGCTGAAAACAGCATCAGTCCAGGTTAGTTCCATTCAAATCATGCAAGTTAGAGTCCAAAACAAGGGCAAAAGTGTTTGGAAAAGTAGATACGATGGAGATGTATCAGGGGTACGGATTCCCTTAAAAGGAATATGTTTACTCGACCTTAGAATCGTCTCTGGCTGTAAATCAGATAGTTCGGGGCCTTTATTGTTGGTCCCCGTAGGGGCCACACACCCCGGACCCTAGACGGCCGAAGTTTCACCTTCGAGCCTAGTCTTCATTATCCCTCGCACCACTTGTTGATCGGGAGAGATCCTCTGGGACAACACCTCGGGGTCATCTGCCCTATTGGGCGGGGAGATTTGTGGAGGCGTCTCTCTCTCCATCATCTTCGGAAGAAGATCCCTCGAGGAGGAGGACTGTTGAGGAAGGCTGCATGCTGGACTACAAACATTTATTTTAAATATTACCCTTGCAACCAGGAAAGAATGGGATATGTTTAAGACACCCTTGTTCACTTACGATTTAGCTAAGGGCTTGTCCTTACGGAGGAACTGCATGATAACATCGCCTCCCGAACCAGAACCCACTGACAGGGATATCTTCCCTCACTTAGAAGACTTTATCTTCATGTATTCGGAGGCGGTCCTCTTCTTCCCATGTGGAGAAGGGATGTCAGTTTCTCCGTCCCTTTCATCTTCGGAAGAGGGAGTTCCAATCTCCTTGGACGAGGTGCCTGGCATACCTCTAGAATGGGGGCCACCTTGGGCCTTCTTGCTCTCCTCGTTGTCTTCCTTCGCCGACACTTGATATGGTGCCGGAACCAGCATCCTTGTTAACACCGGATCAGCTGAGTCTTCGGGAAGAGGGGCCGAACACCTAATTCTCTCTGCCTTCTTTATCCAGCCCTGGCCGAGTATGGTTTTCTCAGTATATTGTTATGAGAAATTTAACTAAGCTATGTTCAGGAGTCGAGTGCTTACCGAGGTATCCGGATGGTTGCAGTCAAGGCCGATGTCCTCTATAGTATCCGGACACTGTTTTTGTGTCCCGAAGAATAATTTCCACATCCCTCTGAGCATCGTGCCGAAGAAGTGCTGAAGGGTTCGTGGTCCTTCCGAATTGAACTCCCACATGCGGAGAGGCCGTCGCTGGCACGGTAGGACCCGACGGACTAGCATTACTTGGAATACGTTGATAAGACCGGTGTCCTTTTCAATGAGGATCCGAATACGGCTTTGCAGCGTCTGCACTTCATCAATTGATCCCCAGTCCAGCCCCTTATTAATCCATGATGCAAGCCGTAACGGAGGGCCAGATCGGAACGCATGTGTAGCTTCCCACTTGATACCACAGGGTTCATTGATGTAAAACCACTCCTGCTACCATAGGTTGGAAGTTTCTGTGAAGGAGCCTTTTGGCCAAGGAGTATTGGTGAGTATGCTCCCTGCAGCACCACCGCACTCTGCTTGTTTCCCGTCGACTACCTTCAGCTTCACATTAAAGGTCTTGAGCCACAAGCCGAAGTGTGGGGGAATACGGAGGAAGGTCTCGCACATGATAATGAATGCCGAGACGTGAAGAAAGGAGTCCGGAGCTAGATCGTGAAAATCTAGCCCGTAATAGAACATGAGCACTCGGACAAAGGGATGAAGAGCAAACCCTAGCCCTCGGAGGAAGTGGGAGATGAATATGACCCTCTCGCCGGATTTGGGAGTAGGAATAACCTTACCTTAAGCATGAAGCCTGTGGGGGATTTCCGCAGTCAGGTATCTTGCCGCCCGGAGCTTCGCAATATGCTCCTCTGTGACAGACATGACTGGGCCTTGAGGGCTGGGTCCAGACATGACTGGGAAGCGCGAAGCGATTAAATTGAACCTTGGGTGCTGGAACTTGAGGTGGGAGAGGTTGAGGAAAGGGTTGGCGTAAAGGAGAAAAGATGGGTCTTAGCCCCTTTATAAAGGTGATGAATATCAAATGCCCCCTCCTAGGCCTTAAAACCTTCCTATTCCTAAGGAATCATGCCAACAGAACGGTTGGGTTACCCACGCCCGTATTGATGAGAATCCCGCAATAAGGGGACATGATCTCTGCTTTGACAAGGCATGCCAATGAAACCGCATCTCAAAATATGAAGTGGCAGGCTAAAAACAGTTCGAAATAATGGTCGGGCGGCGACGTGATGTCACGCTACAAAAAGTTGTCAGCGGATTGGACTCGTCAAATATTATACTCTCTGCGGTTATGTGTGTAATTTGTTTTACAGAGTCGGACATGATTCTTGTATTCAAAGACTATTTTGGAGTATTCAGAGAAGGAACCCGCCTTGCAATATCGAAGACAATCCGCGCGCCGGGCACCTCGTCATTGAAGCCTGATTCAGGGGCTACTGAGGGAGTCCTGGATTAAGGGGTCCTCGGACGGCCGGACTATGTAGCATGGGCCGGACTGTTTGGCCGTGAAGATACAAGACAGAAGACTCTCTCCCGTGTCCGGATGGGACTCTCCTTGGCGTGGAAGGCAAGCTTGGCGCCCGGATATGAAGATTCCTTTCTTTGTAACCGACTTTGTACAACCCTAGTCCCCTCCGGTGTCTATATAAACTAGAGGTCTTAGTCCGTAGAGGCAATCATAATCATACAGGCTAGACTTCTAGGGTTTTATCCATTACGATCTCGTGGTAGCTCAACTCTTGTGATACTCATATTCATCAAGATCAATCAAGAAGGAAGTAGGGTATTACCTCCATAGAGAGGGCTCGAACCTGGGTAAACATCGTGTCCCCCGCCTCTTGTTACCATCAAACTTAGACGCATAGTTCAGGACCCCCTACCCGAGATCCACCGGTTTTGACACCGACACCGGCCCTCCCTGCAACGCCGTTCGCTGGCGGCTATGGTGTCACCCCCGCGCCTCCCTATGGCGGGTTCTACCCGCCCCAGGTGCCGGCACCATGGGATCCCGCTTTGCTTGCCGCTCTGCACTCGGCTCCATCACCTAGCAACTATGGTGGCAGTGGTGACTGGTACATGGACTCGGGCGCCAGTGCTCAAATGACTGCTCATCCCGGTAACCTCATGTCTTCCACTCCTGTTCATACTCCCACTCGCATCACCGTTGGTAACGGTTCCTCTCTACCCATTACACATGTTGGTCATATGTCTTTTCCTTCAACTTCTACTCCTATTAACATGTCTAATGTTCTCGTCTCTCCTGATTTAGTTACCAACCTTGTCTCTGTTTGTCTCCTTGCTCGTGAGGACCCTATTACTGTTGATTTTGACGATGTTGGCTTTTGTGTGAAGGACGCCCGTACACAGATGGTACTCCACCGATGTGATAGTCCAGACAAGATCTACCCGGTGCATCCTTATGCAGCCGCCACCACCCGTCCAGCCGCCCTCGCCGCTAGTGTTGATCTCTGGCACGCCCGCCTCGGTCATCCCAACTCCACAGTTTTGCGTCAGATTGTTCAGAGTTTTTCGTTCTCATGTAATAAGGTTGACAACCACACTTGTGAGGCCTGCCGTCTCGGCAAGAACTTTCATCTTCCCTTTAGTGAGTCTACAAACATTTCCCCTTTTCCGTTTCAGTTATTGCATAGTGATATTTGGACATCCCTGGTTGCAAGCAACACGGGCTATCTATACTATTTGGTGATATTGGATGATTTTTCCAATTATGTGTTGACTTCTCCTCTCCGTCGCAAGTCCGACGCTCTTGCCACACTCACCACTTTTTACTCATATGTCACCACACAGTTTGGTCATCCTATTCTTGCCTTGCAAACTGACAACGGAAAAGCGTTCGACAATGTTGCCGTCCGCGATCTCCTCGCGTCTCATGGCACCACCTTTCGCCTCACTTCCCCCTACACGTCACACCAGAATGGCCGTGTTGAGCGCGTCATCCGCACTCTTAATGACTGTGTACGCACGTTGCTCTTCCACTCCAACGTGCCTCATCGATTCTGGCCGGACGCTCTTGCGACCGCCAGCCGTCTCATTAACATCCGCCCGTGTCGTCCTCGCTGGAACTATGCTCCTCACCAGCTCCTCTTCGGTGTGGCTCCATCTTATGATGGTCTTCGCATTTTCAGGTTTCACTGTTATCCTAGACCGCGTCCACCACCCCTCACAAACTCGCTCCCCGGTCGGTTCCTTGCATTTTTCTTGGTTATCCTCCCAACACCAAAGGTTACCGGTGCTATGATCCAGTGTCCCATCGCATCTACACTTTGCGGCACGTGTACTTTGATGAGCTGGTGTTCCCGTTTCAGTAGGTACCATCCTCCTCGGCGTCTCCCGCGGTGAGCTGCCCCCATCGCCGAGCCGAGCACTGGGCCCGGTCCTGCCTGCGCTTCCGGCACCGGCCGCCCTCCCCCCTGCGGCCCTTCGGGTGTGGCTGCCTGATGTCTACTACGCAACCTTCTCCTTGTAGACGTTGTTGGGCCTCCAAGTGCAGAGGTTTGTAGGACAGTAGCAAATTTCCCTCAAGTGGATGACCTAAGGTTTATCAATCCGTGGGAGGCGTAGGATGAAGATGGCCTCTCTCAAACAACCCTGCAACCAAATAACAAAGAGTCTCTTGTGTCCCCAACACACCCAATACAATGGTAAATTGTATAGGTGCACTAGCTCGGCGAAGAGATGGTGATACAAGTGCAATATGGATGGTAGATATGGGTATTTGAAATCTGAAAATATAAAGCAGCAAGGTAGCAAGTGGTAAAAGTGAGCGTAAACGGTATTGCAATGCTAGGAAACAAGGCCTAAGGTTCATACTTTCACTAGTGCAAGTTCTCTCAACAATAATAACATAACTGGATCATATAACTATCCCTCAACATGCAACAAAGAGTCACTCCAAAGCCACTAATAGCGGAGAACAAACGAAGAGATTATGGTAGGGTACGAAACCACCTCAAAGTTATCCTTTCTGTTCTATCTATTCAAGAGTTCGTAGTAAAATAACATGAAGCTATTCTTTGCGTTCAATCTATCATAGAGTTTGTACTAGAATAACACCTTAAGAGACAAATCAACCAAAACCCTAATGTCACCTAGATACTCCATTGTCACCTCAAGTATCCGTGGGCATGATTATACGATATGCATCACACAATCTCAGATTCATCTATTCAACCAACACAAAGAACTTCAAAGAGTGCCCCAAAGTTTCTACTGGAGAGTCTAGACGAAAACGTGTGCCAACCCCTATGCATAGATTCATTGAACCCGCAAGTTGATCACCAAAACATACATCAAGTGGATCACGTGAATATCCCATTGTCACCACAGATAAGCACGGCAAGACATACATCAAGTGTTCTCAAATCCTTAAAGACTCAATCCGACAAGATAACTTCAAAGGGAAAACTCAATCCATTATAAGAGAGTAGAGGGGGAGAAACATCATAAGATCCAACTATAATAGCAAAGCTCACGATACATCAAGATCGTGCGAAGTCAAGAACACGAGAGAGAGAGAGAGAGAGAGAGAGAGAGAGAGAGAGAGATCAAACACATAGCTACTGGTACATACCCTCAGCCCCGAGGGTGAACTACTCCCTCCTCGTCATGGAGAGCGCCGGGATGATGAAGATGGCCACCGATGAGGGATCCCCCTCCAGCAGGGTGCCGGAACGGGCTCCTGAGAGGTTTTTGGTGGCTATCGAGGCTTGCGGCAACGGAACTCCCGATCTAGGTTATTTTCTGGAGGTTTCAGTATTTATAGGAATTTTTGGCGTAGGTCTCACGTCAGGGGGGTTTCCGGGCTCTCCACGAGGCAGGGGGCGCGCCTAGGGGAAGTGGGCGCACGGGCCACCCTCGTGGGGAGCCCGGGACTCTCCTGGCCCAACTCTTTCACACCAGGGGCTTCTTTTGGTCCACAAAAAACGTGAAAACTTGGCACGTCAATTGGACTTCGTTTGGTATTCCTTTTCTGTAGAACTCAAAAACAAGGAAAAAACAGAAACTGGCACTGAGCTCTAGGTTAATAGGTTAGTCCCAATAATGATATAAAAGTGTATAGTAAAGCCCATAAACATCCAAAACAGGTAATATAATAGCATGGAACAATAAAAAATTATAGATACGTTGGAGACGTATCAAGCATCCCCAAGCTTAATTCCTGCTCGTCCTCGAGTAGGTAAATGACAAAAACAGAATTTTTGATGTGGAAAACTACCTAGCATAGTTCTCAATGTAATTTTCATTATTGTGGCATGAATGTTCAGATCCAAATGATTCAAGATAAAAGTTCATATTGACATGAAAACAATAATACTTCAGCATACTAACAAAGCAATCATGTCTTCTCAAAATAACATGGCTAAAGAAAGCTATCCCTACAAAATCATATAGTCTGGCTATGCTCTATCTTCATCACACAAAGTATTTAATCATGCACAACCCCGATGACAAGCCAAGCAATTATTTCATACTTTAGTATTCTCAACCTTTTTCAACTTTCACGCAATACATGAGCGTGAGCCATGGACATAACACTATATGTGGAATAGAATGGTGGTTGTAGAGAAGACAAAAAAGGAGAAGATAGTCTCACATCAACTAGGCGTATCAACGGGCTATGGAGATGCCCATTAATAGATATCGATGTGAGTGAGTAGGGATTGCCATGCAACAGATGCACTAGAGCTATAAGTGTCTGAAATCTCAACAAAAGAAACTAAGTGGGTGTGCATCCAACTTGCTTGCTCACGAAGACCTAGGGCATTTTGAGGAAGCCATCATTGGAATATACAAGACAAGTTCTATAATGAAAAACTCCCACTAGTATATGAAAGTGACAACATAGGAGACTCTCTATCATGAAGATCATGGTGCTACTTTGAAGCACAAGTGTGGTAAAAGGATAGTAGCATTGTCCCTTCTCTCTTTTGCTCTCTCTTTTTTTATATTTTTTTAGGACTCTCTTTTTTATGGTCTTTCTCTTTTTTATGGCCTTTCTCTTTTTTTATGGCCTTTCTCTTTTTTTATAAAGTCAAAAGTCTCATCCCGACTTGTGGGGGAATCATAGTCTCCATCATCTATGTGGATGCCTCCGGCGGTGTATCGGGATTGCAATGAATCAAGAGTGACATGTATGAAAGAATTAAGAATGGTGACTTTGTCACGAATACGATGTCAACTACATGATCATGCAAGAGCAATATGACAATGATGATGCGTGTCATATTAAATGGAATGGTGGAAAGTTGCATGGCAATATATCACGGAATGGCTATGGAAATGCCATAATAGGTAGGTATGGTGGCTGTTTTGAGGAATGTATATGGTGGGTGTATGGTACCGGCGAAAGTTGCGCGACACAAGAGAGGCTAGCAATGGTGGAAGGGTGGGAGTGCATATAATCCATGGACTCAACATTAGTCATAAAGAACTCATATACTTATTGCAAAAATCTACAAGTCATTGAAACAAAGTGCTACGCGCATGCTCCTAGGGGGATAGATTGGTAGGAAAAGACCATCGCTCGTCCCCGACCGCCACTCATAAGGAAGACAATCAATAAAAAAATCATGCTCCAACTTCATCACAAAGCGGTTCACCATACATGCATGCTACGGGAATCACAAACTTCAACACAAGTATTCCTCAAATTCATAATTACTCCACTAGCATGACTCTAATATCACCATCCTCATATCTCAAAACAATTATAAAGCATCAAATTGATCATAGCATCCAATACACTTTCTATGATAGTTTTTATTATACCAAACTTGGATGCCCATCATTCTAGGACCAATTTTATAACCATAGAAAATACCATGCTGTTCTTAAAGACTCTCAAAATAATATAAGTGAAGCGTGAGAGATCAATAATTTCTACAAAATAAAACTACTTCCGTGCTCTAAAAAGATATAAGTGAAGCACTAGAACAAACGACAAACTACTCGAAAGATATAAGTGAAGATCAGTGAGTAGTCGAATAATTATGCAACTATGTGAAGACTCTCTAACATTTAAGAATTTCATATCTTGGTATTTTATTCAAACATCAAGCAAAACAAAATAAAACAAAATGACACTCCAAGCAAAACACATATCATCTGGTGAATAAAAATATAGCTCCAAGTAAAGTTACCGCTGAATGAAGACGAAAGAGGGGATGCCTTCCGGGGCATCCCCAAGCTTAGGCTCTTGGTTGTCAGTGAATATTACCTTGGGGTGCCTTGGTCATCCCCAATCTTAGGCTCTTGCCACTCCTTATTCCATAGTCCATCGAATCTTTACCCAAAACTTGAAAACTTCACAACACAAAACTCAATAGAAAACTCGTAAGCTCCGTTAGTATAAGAAAATAAAAACACCACTTAGGTACTGTTGTGAACTCATTCCGAATTCATATTGGTGTAATATCTACTGTATTCCAACTTCTCCATGGTTCATACCCTCCGATACTACTCATAGATACATCAAAATAAGTAAACAACACATAGAAAACAGAATCTGTCAAAAACAGAACATTCTGTAGTAACCTGTATCATTCGAATACTTCTGTAACTCCAAAAGTCCTACCACATTAGTAAGACCTAATAAATTTGTGTATCAATCCATAGAAAAAAGAATCAGATCAAAAGCACGTTTCTATGAATTATCAAAACTAATTTACTGGGTGCAAAAGTTTCTGATTTTCAGCAGGATCAACACAACTATCACCGTAAGCTATCCTAAAGGTTTTACTTGGCACTTTATTGAAACAAAACTTACAAAAATGATTACTACAGTAGCCTAATCATGTGGACACACACAAAATTAAAAGTAAATATTGGGTTGTCTCCCAACAAGCACTTTTCTTTAATGCCTTTCTAGCTAGGCATGATGATGGCAATGATGCTCACGTAAAAGATAAGAATTGGAACATAAAGAGAGCATCATGAAGAATATGACTAGCACATTTAAGTCTAACCCACTTCCTATGCATAGGGATTTTGTGAGAAAACAACTTATGGGAATAATAATCAACTAGCATAGGAAGGCAAAACAAGCATAACTTCATAACTTTAAGCACATAGAGAGGAAACTTGACTTTATTGCAATTCCTACAAGCATATGTTCCTCCCTCATAATAATTTTCAGTAGCATAATGAATGAATTCAACAATATAACCAGCACCTAAAGCATTCTTTTCATGATCTACTTGCATAGAAAATTTACTACTCTCCACATAAGAAAAATTCTTCTCATTCGGATAGTGGGAGTATCATAAGAGACTCGAATACTATAAATTGTTTCCACATTGAAAGAGTAATGTTCAGAAAAAGGGTAATCATAATCATGACAAGGTTTATAAATATAATCATCAATACTTTTTATAGTATAAGTTCTATCACAATAATCATCATAAGTAGCAACTTTGTTCTCATCATAATCAATTGAAACCTCTTCCAAGATAGCGGACTCATAACTAAATAAAGTCATGACCTCTCCAAATCCACTTTCATAAATATTATAAGAATCAACATCCTCCAAAATAGTGGGATCATTACTTCCTAAAGTTGACACTCTTCCAAACCCACTTTCATCAATATAATCATCATAGGTAAAAGGCATGCTATCATCATAACAACTTTGCATATCAAAACTTGGGAGGCTAAAAATATAATATTCATTAAACATAGCATCCCCAAGCTTGGGACACATATTAATTTCAGCAAATATATTCCCAAATATGTCATCCTTATCAAACATAGCATCCCCAAGCTTGGGCCTTTTCATATCATTAGCATAATCACTCTCATCATTAATAGTATGGATAGCGCCAATAGTATAGCAATTATCATCATCACAATGAGTAGTAGGAGCAACATCATTTGGGAGGGATACCTTTCTACCTTTGCTTCTCCGTCTTTTCTTTTTCTTCTTCACATCATGTGTCGGTTTAACCTTCTTCTTTGAGCTCCTTATTAATGAGATTTGTTGAATAGAAAGCTCCTCCTCGTTACCTGATTCATCATAAGAAATAATAGGAGGATATTGGGAAGTCTCTTCCCTTTCATTAGTATCCTCTTCATCTTCTATTTGCTTTCTTTTCTTTATGTAGTTGGCAATATAAGGATTTTCAATGCAATTCACCGCACAATACGTATAAATCTTCTCTAGATCAAAATCAAGAAATCTATCAAGATTAAATTTTGGAATACCCTCAGTTATACGTTTCATTTCTTCATACCCTAAAAGAAGACTAAGCTCTTTATGATGCTCAAGGGTAATCAAGTTATCACAATTTTTGGACACAATTCGATCATGAAACAATTTGCATTGGAGATTTAAATGACCACGTTCATTGCAAAGTTCACAAGGATGGCGATAAATATTGAATCTTTCAGCACAAACATCAAGCCTTTCTTGCAACAATTTAGTCTATAAATGCTTATGCCTCTTACAATATCTATCTTCCCTATTTGGTGTGTACTTGCAAACCCAATGCACTCCACAAAAATTGACATGCTTATAGGAGACATTTTCATCATAACTAGTGCAATCACCATTAGTACTATGGATATTCAAAGAGTTCATACTAACAACATTGCAATCATGCTCATCATTCAAAGATTTAGTACCAAACATTTTATAGACTTCTTCTTCTAGCACTTGAGCGCATTTTTCCTTTCCATCATTCTCACGAAAGATATTAAAAAGATGAAGCGTATGAGACAAACTCAATTCCATTTTTTTGTAGTTTTCTTTTATAGACTAAGCTAGTGATAAAACAAGAAACAAAAAGATTCGATTGCAATATCTAAAGATATACCTTCAAGCACTCACCTCCCCGGCAACGGGGCCAGAAAAGAGCTTGATGTCTACTACGCAACCTTCTCCTTGTAGACGTTGTTGGGCCTCCAAGTGTAGAGGTTTGTAGGACAGTAGCAAATTTCCCTCAAGTGGATGACCTAAGGTTTATCAATCCGTGGGAGGCATAGGATGAAGATGGTCTCTCTCAAACAACCCTGCAACCAAATAATAAAGAGTTTATTGTGTCCCCAACACACCCAATACAATGGTAAATTGTATAGGTGCACTAGTTCAGCGAAGAGATGGTGATACAAGTGCAATATGGATGGTAGATATGGGTATTTGAAATCTGAAAATATAAAACAGCAAGGTAGCAAGTGGTAAAAGTGAGCGTAAACGGTATTGCAATGCTAGGAAACAAGGCCTAAGGTTCATACTTTCACTAGTGCAAGTTCTCTCAACAATAATAACATAACTGGATCATATAACTATCCCTCAACATGCAACAAAGAGTCACTCCAAAGCCACTAATAGCGGAGAACAAACAAAGAGATTATGGTAGGGTACGAAACCACCTCAAAGTTATCCTTTCTGTTCTATCTATTCAAGAGTTCGTAGTAAAATAACATGAAACTATTCGTTGCGATCAATCTATCATAGAGTTTGTACTAGAATAACACCTTAAGACACAAATCAACCAAAACCCTAATGTCACCTAGATACTCCATTGTCACCTCAAGTATCCGTGGGCATGATTATACGATATGCATCACACAATCTCAGATTCATCTATTCAACCAACACAAAGAACTTCAAAGAGTGCCCCAAAGTTTCCACCGGAGAGTCAAGACGACAACGTGTGCCAACCCCTATGCATAGATTCATTGAACCCGCAAGTTGATCACCAAAACATACATCAAGTGGATCACATGAATATCCCACTGTCACCACAGATAAGCACGGCAAGACATACATCATGTGTTCTGAAATCCTTAAAGACTCAATCCAACAAGATAACTTCAAAAGGAAAACTCAATCCATTACAAGAGAGTAGAGGGGGAGAAACATCATAAGATCCAAATATAATAGCAAAGCTCGCCATACATCAAGATCGTGCGAACTCAAGAACACGAGAGGGAGAGAGAGAGATCAAACACATAGCTACTGGTAGATACCATCAGCCTCGAGGGTGAACTACTCCCTCCTTGTCATGGAGAGCGCTGGGATGATGAAGATGGACACCGGTGAGGGATCCCCCTTCCGGCAGGGTGCCAGAACAAGCTCCCGAGAGGTTTTTGGTGACTACAGAGGCTTGCGGCGGCGTAACTCCCGATCTAGGTTATTTTCTAGAGGTTTCAGTATTTATAGGAATTTTTGGCGTAGGTCTCACGTCAAGGGGGTTTCTGGGCTGTCTACGAGGCAGGGGGCGCGCCCAGGGGAAGTGGGCAGGCGGGCCACCCTCATGGGCAGCCCGGGACTCTCCTGGCCCAACTCTTTCATTCCAGGGGCTTCTTTTGGTCCACAAAAACGTCAAAAATTGGCACGTCAATTGGACTCCGTTTGGTATTCCTTTTCTGTAAAACTGAAAAACAAGGAAAAACATAAACTGGCACTGGGCTCTAGGTTAATAGGTTAGTCCCAAAAATGATATAAAACTGTATAGTAAAGCCCATAAACATCCAAAACTGGTAATATAATAGCATGGAACAATCAAAAATTATAGATACGTTGGAGACGTATCACTGCCCCCTCGGGCACCCCCGCCACCGTGACCTCTGGTGCCCCCCGGGTGAGGCCGCTCCCTCGGGCGTTCCCGCCGCAAAGGCCCCTGTCAGTGTCAAAACCGACAGATCTCGGGTAGGGGGTCCCAAGTTGTGTGTCTTAGGATCGATCGTAATATGGACACAGGGTTTTACCCAACTTCAGGCTCCCTTGAAGAGATAATACCCTACACGCTGCTTGATTGAGTTTGATAAGTATAGGGGTTACAAGAGTTGATCTACCTGGAGATCGTATGTTGTGGTCCAAACCCTAGGGGTATGATGATTGATATCATCATTATCTTCCCTATCGATTAGCGTGGTGCTATGTCTCGAGCTTGCGTTGGTTTTACCCGAAGAGGAAAGGATGATGCAGCACAGTAGCGTAAGTATTTCCCTCAGTTTTTGAAAACCAAGGTATCAATCCAGTAGGAGGTCACGCGCAAGTCCCTCGTACCTGCACAACACGATAGCAACTCGCAACCAACGCTTAGGGGTTGTCACTCCCTTCACGGTCACTTACGAGAGTGAGATCTGATAGAGATAATATTTTTGGTATTTTTGATAGATAGATGCAAAGTAAAAAGTAAAGGCAAAGTAAAAGCAAAGCAGGTAAATAAAGTGATATAGATTGATATGATGAGAATAGACCCGGGGGGCATAGGTTTCACTAGTGGCTTCTCTCAAGAGCATAAGTATTCTATGGTGGGTGAACAAATTACTATTGAGCAATTGATAGAATTGAGCATAGTTATGAGTATATCTAGGCAATGATCATGTATATAGGCATCACGTCCGTGACAAGTAGATCTAAACGATTCTGCATCTACTACTATTACTCCACTCATCGACCGCTATCCAGCATGCATCTAGAGTATTAAGTTAAAAACAGAGTAACGCCTTAAGCAAGATGACATGATGTAGAGGGATAAATTCATGCAATATGATAAAAACCCCATCTTGTTATCCTCGATGGCAACAATACAATACGTGCCTTGCAACTCTTTCTGTCACTGAGTAAGGACACCGCAAGATTGAACCCAAAGCCATGCACTTCTCCCATTGCAAGAACTACCAATCTAGTTGGCCAAACCAAACGGATAATTCGAAGAGACTTGCAAAGATAATTCAATCATACATAAAAGAATTCAGGGAAGAATCAAATATTTTCCATAGATAATACTGGATCATAAACCCACAATTCATCGGTCGCAACAAACACACCGCAAAAAGAAGATTACATCGAATAGATCTCCACAAGAGAGGGGGAGAACATTGTATTGAGATCCAAAAAGAGAGAAGAAGCCATCTAGCTACTAGCTATGGACCCAAAGGTCTGAAGTAAACTACTCACACTTCATCGGAGGGGCTATGGTGATGATGTAGAAGCCCTCCGTGATGGATGCCCCCTCCGGCGGAGCTTTAGAACAGGCCCCAAGATGGGATCTCGTGGATACAGAAGGTTGCGGCGATGGAATTAGGTTTTTTTGGCTCCTCTTCTGATTATACGGGGATACGTAGGTATATATAGGAGGAAGGAGTACGTCGGTGGAGCTGCGAGGGGCCCACGAGGTAGGGGGCGCGCCCAGGGGGGCGCGCCCTCCACCCTCGTGACCTCCTCGGAAGCTTCTTGGAGTAGGGTCCAAGTCTCCTGGATCACGTTCGGTGAGAAAATCACGTTCCCGAAGGTTTCATTCCGTTTGGACTCCATTTGATATTCCGTTTCTTCGAAATACTGAAATAGGCAAAAAACAGCAATTCTGGGCTAGGCCTCCGGTTAATAGGTTAGTCCCAAAAATAATATAAAAGTGTAAAATAAAGCCCAACATAGTCCAAAATAGTAGATAAAGTAGCATGGAGCAATCAAAAATTATAGATACGTTGGAGACGTATCAGACATCCCCAAGCTTAATTCCTGCTCGTCCTCGAGTAGGTAAATGATAAAAAAGAATTTTTTATGCGGAGTGATACTTTGGCATAATTTCAATGTAAATCTTCTTAATCAAGGTATGAATATTCAGATCCGAAAGATTCAAGATAAAAGTTCATATTGACATAAAAATAATAATACTTCAAGCATACTAATCAAAGCAATCATGTCTTCTCAAAATAACATGGCCAAAGAAAGTTCATCCCTCCAAAATCATATAGTTAGGCTATGCTTCATTTTCGTCACACAAAGATGTTCCCAACTTCTATACCCCCGATTACAAGCCAAGCAATTGTTTCATACTCAAATAATCTCAAACTTTTTCAACCTTCACGCAATACATGAGCGCGAGCCATGGATATAGCACTATGGGTGGAATAGAATATGATGATGGGGATTGTGTGGAGAATACAAAAAAAGAGAAAGTCTCACATTGACGCGGCTAATCAACGGGCTATGGAGATGCCCATCAATTGATGTCAACATGAGGAGTAGGTATTGCCATGCAACGGATGCACTAGAGCTATGAATGCTCAACAAAAGAAAACTAGTGGTGTGCATCCAACTTGCTTGCTCATGAAGACCTAGGGCATTTGAGGAAGCCCATCGTAGGAATATACAAGCCAAGTTCTATAATGAAAAATTCCCACTAGCATGAACAAGATAACTTATGAGACTCACTATATGAAAAACATGGTGCTACTTTGAAGCACAACATATGAGACTCACTACATGAAGAACAAGGTGCTACTTTGAAGCACGAGTGTGGTAAAAGGATAGTAACATTGTCCCTTCTCTCTTTTTCTCTCATTTTTTTATTTGGGCCTTTTCTCTTTTTTTTATGGCCTCTTTTTTTTTATTTGGGCTTCCTTGGCCTCTTTTTTTTTGTCCGGAGTCTCATCCCGACTTGTGGGGGAATCACAGTCTCCATCATCCTTTCCTCACTTGGGACAATGCTCTAATAATGATGATCACCACACTTTTATTTTTCTTACAACTCAACAATTACAACTCAAAACTAGAACAAGATATGACTCTATATGAATGCCTCCGGCGATGTACCGGGATGGTGCAATGAATCAAGAGTGACATGTATGAAAAATAATGCATGGTGGCTTTGCCACAAATACGATGTCAACTACAAGATCATGCAATGGCAATATGACAAAAGTAAAGTATGTCATGATGAATCGAACGGTGGAAAGTTGCATGGCAATATATCTCGGAATGGCTATGGAAATGCCATAATAGGTAGGTATGGTGGCTGTTTTGAGGAAGATATAAGGAGGTTTATGTGTGAAAGAGCGTATCATATCACGGGGTTTGGATGCACCGGCGAAGTTTGCACCAACTCTCAATGTGAGAAAGGGCAATGCACGGTACCGAAGAGGCTAGAAAATGCAGAAAGGTAAAAGTGTGTATAATCCATGGACTCAACATTAGTCAAAAGAACTCATATACTTATTGCAAAAATTTAGAAGCCATCAAAAATCAAGTAATACGCACAATGCTCCTAGGGGGATAGATTGGTAGGAAAAGACCATCGCTCGTCCCCAACCGCCACTCATAAGGATGCACAAGCCAGGTACACTTCATGCTTCAAATTTGTTACACAACTTTACCCATACGTGCATGCTATGGGACTTACAAACTTCAACACAAGTATTTCTCAAATTCACAATTACTCAACTAGCACGACTTTGATAATATTACCTCCATATCTCAAAACAATTATTAAGCATTAAATTTATCTTAGTATTCAATTCACTCAAAAGAAAGTTTCACATATCTTGAACACTAAGTATATTAACATTAAGCAAATTACCATGCTATTAATGACTCTAAAAATAATCTAAGTGAAGCATGAGAGATCAAGTTTCTTTAGAACAAATCCACCATCGTGCTCTAAAAGATTTAAGTGAAGTACTAGAGCAAAAACTATCACGCTCAAAAAGATATAAGTGAAGCACTATGAGAAAAACTATCAAGCTCAAAAGATATAAGTGAAGCACATAGAGTATTCTAACAATTTCCAAATCATGTATGGCTCTCTCAAAAGGTTTGTACAGCAAGGATGATTGTGCTAGACTAACAAGCAAAGACACAAATAATACAATGTAGCGACCCGACCCAAATGGATCGAGTCTCTGTGCTTAAGTGTCATCCCTGGATCGGTATGCTGACACACACAGTACTCGAGGATTTATAACAGAGGTAAATCACATGTATAAAGTAACGTAAATACTATTACCTCAAAATAGCAGAAGTAACAAGGTTGTGGATTCCCATCAACACCAACAGCAAAGTTGAGTGTAGAAATCGTAACCCTAACGTATCACTTACTCGTCGTAAGATCCTGCAACATGAGACGTTGCAGCCACAAAGGGTTAGTACATTGAATGTACTGGCAAATTCACACTGTAGAGCAAAGCTATAATAAAGGCTATCTCTACATGCATATTTGGCTGGTGGAAAAGCTCTATGGTTACAGTTTTGCGTAAAGCCAATTTTTCCCCACATCAAAGGAATAAATTTTTATTTAACTATCATGGTGGTTGTTAAACATTGAGAATGGTTGACAGCATTCTCAATCCCAATTAAGTACCATCATTAAACCCAACAAAACTAATTAAAGTAACATGATGAGATTCACATGATAATCCAAGTACTAGATACTCAAAACGTCCATAACCGGGGACACGGCTAATCATGATTAGTTTATACACTCTGCAGAGGTTTGCGCACTTTTCCCCACATGACTCGATCTCCTCAGTTGGTTTTCTCGCACTACATGGTGTTTGAGAAACGGATGACCGAGACATAGTCTTTCAGAAGCGCTAGCACATTACGATGGGTAGACCGTACCAACCTACATCCCCTACATCTGCTAGTCTACCACTGTAAGAGTTTGCACGACTTAGTCAACTATACTAGAGCCCATAATAGCATGTGGCTGCACACGGAAGTTTCTAGCCTGAATAAATCTTATGATCACTTTGAGCCTGGGTGGCGAACCATAGGATGATCACACGGTATATTCCCGGGATCTCCTAGGACAACACTGGTATATCCCCAGGTGTCTGGGCAAGTCCATTGGTATATCCCCAGGGTTCCCCAACCAATCCACCCAGATGTGTATTAATGTTGCCACCTTAAATAAACCATTAATTAACAATCTCACATCTGTCATGGAAATTCACTCAAACCCAATCCACGTCTACGAGCATAGCATGGCATAATAAGCAAACGTAGAAGTAAGTCCCAAGGGTTTGATAATAAAACAGGTAATAGATACTACCTCATCTACTTCCCAAAACCCACAATTTGATTTGATCCTAATCATGCAATTGTTTGAAGATTGATCTAATGCATAAAAACTGGGTAGTAAGGAGGTATGATCAAAGTGTGAACTTGCTTGCAATGTTGATGAAGATGATTCGCACTCAAAACTCTTGATAGTTCTACTCGTCAAATTCCGGTCAATCTATCGCGAGCAAGCAATGGTAACCACACATAAGCAATCACTCAAAAGATCGGAAAGAACGAAGAATACAACTCGAAAACATCAAAACCAAGCAAATAACTCTTGCAATATAAAACAATTTCTAACAATACCAAAATATATGAATTTGGCCTTATCAGAAAGTTTAGGTCAAGGGCTTCGATTTGCAAAAAGAATCACTCAAATCGGAGTTTTAAAACTCAAGTTATGATCAAACAAAGTTCAAATACTAAACTGTTGGAATTCAAATTTTAAAACTTTCAAAAACATGTTTAAGTTGGATTACTGGATAGAGGGGATCATAACGAAGAAGTGGGCGTTGGTTTCGTTGGATTTGGACAAACGAGTAAAAAGTTGTAGTCATTTGAAAATCAGGGACTAATTTGTAAATAAATATTCACGGATGGGTCCCTGGCGGTAAATAACAGAAAGAAAAAAATAACTAAAAAGCGAACGTTCGTTTTTCTGATCTAAACAGCGGGCGTTCTCTAAATAAAAACAAAACGTTTCGAAAAAAAAAACTAAAACGATCTGGATCGTTGGATCCAGATCCAACGGCGAGGGAGGGGCGGCGGTTACCGCGGCGGCGGCGAAGTCCGGCGGCGCGGGATGGCGGCGGTGGCTCTGCTCCGGTCGGGGCGGTGGCTCCGGTCGTTGAGGAGGGCAACGGAGGGGTCGGGGAGGGGCGGCGCGGCAAGGCAAAGAGGATGGCGGCGTAAGCGATGGTCCCCGGTGACGGGACGGAGTGGGGCGGCGGCGGCGGATCTCGCCGGAGTGGCGGCTTCGGCGAGTGCGGCGAGAAGTGCGGCGGCCGGCGAAAAAGAGAGAGAGAGGGTCGAGGCTGCGAGATTTGTAGGAGGAGGGGGCGACGGTGGCGTGGAGGAGGGGCCAAGGCGGCGGGGTGGTCGGGTCGGTCACGGCGGCGCGGAGGCGTGCGGGCGGCAGACTCCCGCTCGGGGTCGGTGGCGATGGCGCGCTGGGCTGGGCCTTGGCCTGGCAGGAGCTGGGCCGGCCCAGTTCGGCGGAGGGAAGTTCTCTTTTTTTAACAGTCAGTCAAAGAAATAAATGAAATAAATAAAATCAGAAATATAATATAGGCATATTATATATCAAAATTTTCACAAAAAGATTTCCTACGAGATGAACATTATTCTAGCTTAAAATAAACTGCACAAAAATTGGAATAAATCAAACAATGCTACTGCTCTAATAAAATCCAACGAAAATCATTTTAAAAATACCAAAATGAATTCAATTTTAATCTTCTCCAATTTTCTATTGTAAGGAATCATGTTACCCTAATTTCCATATATTTTATTTTTGGAAAAAAAATAATTTGAATAAAACCCAAATAACTCCCAATTGAAAATAAATTCAAAGGAACTTTGAATTTAATTCTTTGAAACTCCCAACTCATATTTCATATGTTTTTGAAGAAGTCATTTTATCTTCGCTCATGAAAATCATTGAGTTGCATAAAGTTCCTGGGTTGGAAATATTTTCCAAATGAAATTCAAATATTTTCAACACCCCTTGTCATTTAAATAAATAGAAGAAGTCATGTCATCTTCTCTCCAGGGTTTTGTGGTGAAAAGAATTTGAATTCATGAAGATCAGAAAAGAAAATGAAAGTTTGGGAAAGTCCTTTTATTCCCTCTCATTTAACTTTCAAAAAGTTTTGAATTCACTCACTTTCAGTCAATCAATCAAACAATCAATCAAAACTGTCTATTTGTTTATAACATTCCAAAGTTTAGAGTTTTGGGATGTTACAACCTACCACCCTTAAAATGAATCTCGTCCTCGAGATTCGGAGGGGCTAGAAAGAAATAGGTTAGGGTTTGGGGGTCTTCAAAATTCAACGTTCGTCTCCGGGGTCTCAGGTGCTACCACCCTTAGAAGCATTGTTACGGTTCCATCAAAACTCATATACTCCATCCTTATTGTTGGCAGTGTCGATCTTCTCAGATCCTCTGAAAAATTTCCTTCTCTGGGTTCTTCCGGTAGTGGCATAACCTTTACCACAATTCTTCTGTCCTTTCATCTTGGTACGGTGGTTTCGAGACTGGGTCTTCTTAGCTGACGGGTTTGGAGCCAATACTAAATAGCTATCGATATCTCATGGTGGTCAACCATTTATGGTTTCTCCTACAGAAAACAGGTCTGGGCTTCATTCTCACCGTATGACCTACGTTTGGAAATAGCTGCCTGGTACAAGGAAAAAAAATACTTATACCATTCTAAGGTTCAAACAAGGTTTTGATCGTCGTCTCTCTACTATAGGTAAGTCACTCAGATTTACCATCTCATATAGCAAGGCGAATAATAAGAGTAAGTCGGTATGGTGATCAATCCAGCCCGCACCCAAATCATTACCTTGTATATGGTTTAGCGAATCTCGCATTCTAACACTCGGTCATCCTCACAAGCGTTGCAGAATTTCTCTTGTCAACGAACCAAGTTCGGATAAATCCATTTATTCTGCAAGCCAAACAAACATCTACCGTTTTCTTCACAACTCTCAGGTTTTGCGTTACTCCTATAAAATCGTCTGTGGGTAAGGTCGTAATCTCTTCCCGGGTTTTTCCTTCAGCAAGAGTGTGCTTGCTTTTTGGCAGGTCCTGGGGCATGTGGGTTATGGCCCATCTCATCACTTGTAAACCTTGAACTCATCCTGTGGGCAACTGATCGTTATTCCAACATTCAACTTCCAGCTTCCTAGCATTCTTAAATCCATCCAATGATACTGTCTCCATCTTCCTTATGTTGTATCACACTAAGACGTGATTACTCAAACTCATCATGGAGTTACAATTGCTCCATATTTCCAACATCATACCTCCTTTATATCCAATAATACTTCTTTCCTTCATGCTCTTGGGGTATCCAACATATCGAGATAAAACTCATACTTGTTTAGTCTGAAATCCACTCCGTGGAATATCATTATCCTTTCCAAGGGTCAAATCTCCTCACGGGGTACTACCACCCTTAAAATGCTCCAATCTCATCCATAGACCATATTTCTCATATCCTCGAAAATGGTCAAAATCTTTCTTCAAAGAGTAACAACTCATAAAAATCCAAATCAATACCAACAATGATAACTTTATTGATTCTCAAATGATTACAATCTCTTGCCTTTTCATACATGCCTCAACTCAACATCTCAATACAGAGGAGATGTTCTCACTACTACTACTACTACATTTACATTGCTGCTAACTCAACTATTTAGCACAAGTCTCCTTCTTCTTGGGACAATCCCTGGCAAAGTGCCCTGCTTCATTACAATGAAAACATAACACTTCTGACAAGTCTCGAGGTTTCCTCATGATCACATAGCCTCCTTGGGTCCTAGGCTTCCTTTTTGGGCAACTGCTGAAGTAGTGCCCTGACTCCTTGCACCTAAAACAGGTGATATGACTCAGGTCCTTCCTGGTATCCAATCTATTTCTCTTCCTGGACTTTTCCGCTCCAATCAGGGCTTCTATTTCCTGTGGATCATACTCTACTTACTCTGTCGGGAATTCTACTAGATCTCCATTCAGACAATTCTGGGAGATGTGTCCTTCTTCTCCACATGAATAGCATGACTTGGTGCAGGGTTTAATTTTGTTTCCTTTGTGCTTGTCCTTGACATCTTCCTTCATCATAGGTTCTTCTAAAATCTCCATGAGGGCTCCTTTCATTGTTTCTTTCTTCTACTGAATGGTTCTTTGTACCATGGGGTAAATATGACACTAAGAAGGGTAGTGGGTAGTTCCTTCACACAAGAAACAAGTAATCTGCCTAGTTGGGCATTCTTCAGTTGGGTGACTTTCTTCACAATTAGGGCATTCATCCTTGTGCTCCTTATGGTTGTGTCCTATTTCTCCATAGAGCTTGCATGCACAAAGTTTCTTCATATCCTTGCCATAGGGCTTCATCTTCTGGGACACAAGCCGAGACTTTAGCAAGGTCAACTTAAATTCATTCCAAGTGGTTAATCCTTGCCATCCATTGATGGTTTGATAGAGCATGCTGGGCCATATCCTTTCTGACTATAGGGTTATTCTCCATGTGATCCTCCATGTTCTGAATCCATCGGTCCGTCTCCATTTGACTCATCGGTCCAGAAAATATGAGTTCATCTCCATTCATCCTCTATTGGGTCAAAGGGCTTTGGGGTGAGAGAGAGATATAGAGAGGGATACACACAATACAAACAAAAGTTTTGAAAAGACAGATTTTATTGTGTCTGTCGAAAAAAACAACAAACAAATGACAGCTCACAATCGTTGCACCTAACGCAGGTACAAGGGGGTTTGGTCTGCTAAAGGTCAATAAATCTTCAAAGTAACCAAACTCTTCAAGTCTTGCTTATGTCTTCGATGGCTTCTTCCGGTCGTGCTTGTGCTTCTCAAGTTCTTTTGCCAAATCATCGATGTTGACGCAAAGTCTATCATGACGTTCTTTAACATTTTTGGAGTTGCATTCCAAACTTCCGGGTTTCAACATCCTTGGCATGAACCATGTTCTCCTATTCTTCAGCTCCTGACAAATCTTCGGTATCTCGAGGTTTGCTCCTCCAGCTTGGCTACTTTCAGCTTCTGGATCCTGAGTTGTTCACGAACTGCTTCCTTGTCAAATAAGGCTTCCTATAGATCCACCCTAAACTTCTTGATGTAATATTCCAGATCCTGGCGATACACCAGCTAAGGTTAAAACTGCATCCTTTGTCGACAGATGCTCCATCATCCTTCTACCATCCAATCCTTCCATGCATATGCATGCTTAACTCAGCTCGGTGACAATAGCATAAGCGGACAATAACATCATGGATAACCGTGTTTATGACTATGTCTCTGCCATGAGCTATCATTCCATAGTTGATATCTCCTGTGTTGGGGCTTTCTTGACAAAACCTTAAGTTTTTACGCTCCATGTTCCGGTCTTTCTCCAACTCATTGATCTCGGGTATTGACAGCTTCAATAGTCTGACAAGTTCCAAAAGGGGTGCCTTCCTAGGTCATACAAATCTAGAAATTCTTCAAAGCCTTCAAATTCTCCTAGTCTTCGGAGTCTTCAACCATTGTAGTTTCCATTATTCAAATGCACGGTAAAATCTCCTTCATTCCGTAGTGGTCGTGGTTGTCCTGATATCTTGTACTCCTTGGAGTGGTCTCATCAGTCGAATCTTCGAGGGGTCAAAAGGAGAAAGCGGTATGGTCTCACTAAACGGGAATATTTGAATAAGCTCAGAAGAGAAGAGAGGTAAAAGATTCTTTCGAAAAGAAAGTTGTAGAGAAAAACTTTCCTATGGGCTTGCCAGTTTCTAGGGTCACGTCCTACAGTCAACATGTGCTCTGATACCATCTTGTAGCGACCCGACCCAAATGGATCAAGTCTCTGTGGTTAAGTGTCATCCCTGGATCGGTATGCTGACACACACAGTACTCGAGGATTTATAACAGAGGTAAATCACATGTATAAAGTAACGTAAATACTATTAACTCAATCCAAAATAGCGGAAGTAACAAGGTTGTGGATTCCCATCAACACCAACGGCAAAGTTGAGTGTAGAAATCATAACCCTAACGTATCACTTAGTCGTTGTAAGATCCTGCAACATGAGATGTTGCAGTCACAAAGGGTCAGTACATTGAATGTATGCAAATTCACACTATAGAGCAAAGATGTAATAAAGGCTATCTCTACATGCATATTTGGCTGGTGGAAAAGCTCTATGGTTACAGTTTTTCGTAAAGCCAATTTTTCCCTACATCAAAGGAATAAATTTTTATTTAACTATCATGGTGGTTGTTAAACATTGAGAATGGTTGACAGCATTCTCAATCCCAATTAAGTATCATCATTAAACCCAACAAAATTAATTAAAGTAACATGATGAGATTCACATGATAATCCAAGTACTAGATACTCAAAACGTCCATAACCAGGGACACGGCTAATCATGATTAGTTTATACACTCTGCAGAGGTTTGCGCACTTCTCCCCACATGAATCGATCTCCTCCGTTGGTTTTCTCTCACTACATGGTGTTTGAGAAACGGATGACCGAGACATAGTCTTTCAGAAGCGCTAGCACCTTACGATGGGTAGACCGTACCAACCTACATCCCCTACATCTGCTAGTCTACCACTGTAAGAGTTCGCACGACTTAGTTAACTATGCTAGAGCCCATAATAGCATGTGGCTGCACATGGAAGTTTCTAGCCTGAATAAATCTTATGATCCCTTTGAGCCTGGGTGGCGAACCATAGGATGATCTCACGGTATATCCCCTGGATCTCCTAGGACAACATTGGTATATCCCCAGGTGTCCGAGCAAGTCCACTGGTACATCCCCTGGGTGCCCCTACCAATCCACCCAGATGTGTATTAATGTTGCCACCTTAAATAAACCATTAATTAACAATCTCACATCTATCATGGAAATTCACTCAAACCCAATCCACGTCTACGAGCATAGCATGGCATAATAAGCAAACGTAGAAGTAACTCCCAAGGGTTTGATAATAAAACAGGTAATAGGTACTACCTCATCTACTTCCAAAAACCCACAATTTGATTTGATCCTAATCATGCAATTGTTTGAAGATTGATCTAATGCATAAAAACTGGGTAGTAAGGAGGTATCATCAAAGTGTGAACTTGCCTGCAATGTTGATGAAGATGATTCACACTCAAAAATCTTGATAGTTCTACTCGTCATACTCCGGTCAATCTATCGCGAGCAAGCAATGGTAACCACACATAAGCAATCACTCAAAAGATCGGAAAGAATGAAGAAAACAACTCGGAAACATCAAAACCAAGCAAATAACTCTTGCAACATAAAACAATTTCTAACAGTACCAAAATTATATGAATTTGGCCTTATCAGAAAGTTTAGGTCAAGGGCTTCGATTTGCAAAAAGAATCACTCAAATCGGAGTTTTAAAACTTTCAAAAACATGTTTAAGTTGGATTACTGGATAGAGGGGATCATAACGAAGAAGTGGGCGTTGGTTTTGTTGGATTTGGACAAACGAGTAAAAAGTTGTAGTCGTTTGAAAATCAGGGACTAATCTGTAAATAAAATATTCACGGATGGGTCCCTGGCGGAAAATAACAGAAAAGAAAAAAATGAACTAAAAAGGGAACGTTCGTTTTTCTAATCTAAACAGCGGACGTTCTCTTAATAAAAACAAAATGTTTCGGGAAAAAAAAACTAAAACAATCTGGAACGTTGGATCCAGATCCAACGGCGAGGGAGGGGGCGGCGGTTACCGCGGCGGCGGCGGCGAAGTCCGGCGGCGCGGGACGGCGGCGGCGGCTCTGCTTCGATCGGGGAAGTGGCTCCGGTCGTTGAGGAGGGCAACGGAGGGGTCGGGGAGGGGCGGCGCGGCAAGGCGAAGAGGATGGGGGCGTCTGCGGTGGTCCCCGGTGACGGGACGGAGTGGGGCGGCGGCGGCGGATCTCGCCGGAGCGGCGGCTTCGGCGAGTGCGGCGAGAAGTGCGGCGGCGCGCCGAAAAAGAGGGAGATGGTCGGGGCTGCGGGATTTATAGGAGGAGGGGGCGACGGTGGCGTGGAGGAGGGGCCAAGGCGGCGGGGTGGCCGGGTCGGTCACGACGGCGCGGCGGCGTGTGGGCGGTGGACTCCCGCTCGGGGTCGGTGGCGATGGCGCGCTGGGCTGGGCCTTGGCCTGGCAGGAGCTGGGCCGGCCCAGTTCGGCCGAGGGAAGTTCTCTTTTTTTTAACAGACAGTCAAAGAAATAAATGAAATAAATAAAATCAGAAATATAATATAGGCATATTATATATCAAAATTTTCAGAAAAAGATTTCCTACGAGATGAACATTATTCTAGCTTAAAATAAACTGCACAAAAATTCGAATAAATCGAACAATGCTACTGCTCTAATAAAATCCAACGAAAATCATTTTAAAAATACCAAAATGAATTCAATTTTATTTTTCTCCACTTTTCTATTGTAGGGAATCACGTGACCCTAATTTCCATATATTTTATTTTTGGAAAAAAACTAATTTGAATAAAACCCAAATAACTCCCAATTGAAAATAAATTCAAAGGAACTTTGAATTTAATTCTTTGACACTCCCAACTCATATTTCATATGTTTCTGAAGAAGTCATTTTATCTTCGCTCATGAAAATCATTGAGTTGCATAAAGTTCCTGGGTTGGAAATATTTTCCAAATGAAATTGAAATATTTTCAACACCCCTTGTCATTTAAATAAATGGAAGAAGTCATGTCATCTTCTCTCCAAGGTTTTCTGGTGAAAAGAATTTGAATTAATGAAGATCAGAAAAGAAAATGAAAGTTTGGGAAAGTCCTTTTATTCCCTCTCATTTAACTTTCAAAAAGTTTCGAATTCACTCACTTTCAGTCAATCAATCAAACAATCAATCAAAACTATCTATTTGTTTATAACATTCCAAAATTTAGAATTTTGGGATGTTACATACAAGACGCTCCAAGCAAAACACATATCATGTTGGTGAATAAAAATATAGCTCCAAGTAAATTACCGATGGAAGTGGACGAAAGAGGGGATGCCTTCCGGGGCATCCCCAAGCTTTGACTTTTTGGTGTTATTGGATTATCTTGGGGGTGCCATGGGCATCCCCAAGCTTAGGCTCTTGCCACTCCTTGTTCCATAATCCATCAAAAGAATTCACCCAAAACTTGAAAACTTCACAACACAAAACTCAACAGAAATCTCGTGAGCTCCGTTAGAGAAAGAAAACAGAAGACTACTTTAAGGTACTGTAATGAACTCATTCTTTATTTATATTGGTGTTAAACCTACTGTATTCCAACTTCTCTATGGTTTATAAACTAATTTACTAGCCATAGATTTATCAAAATAAGCAAACAACACACGAAAACAGAATCTGTCAAAAACAGAACAGTCTGTAGTAATCTGTAAATAACGCAAACTTCTGGAACTCTAAAAATTCTAACAAAATACTAAGTCCTGTACAATTTGTTTATTGATCAGAAGAAAAAAGAATCAACGCAAAATCACTCTCCAGTAAAAAATGGCAGCTAATCTCGTGAGCGCTAAAGTTTCTGTTTTTCAGCAGAATCAAATTAACTATCATCGTAGGTTATCCTATAGGTCTTACTTGGCACAAACACTAATTAAAACATAAAACCACATCCAAACAGAAGGTATATGGATTATTTATTCCTAAACAGAACCAAAAACCAAAAACACAAAATAAAATTGGGTTGCATCCCAACAAGCGCTATCGTTTAATGCCCCTAGCTAGGCATTGAGATTATGATGATGCTCACATGAAAGATAGGAATTGAAGCACAAAGAGAGCATCATAAAACATGTTACAAACACACTTAAGTCTAGCATACTTCCTATGCATAGTCATCTTGTAAGCAAACAAATTATCAAGGCAAGCAAAAACTAGCATATGCAAGGAAAAACAAAGAGATGATAGGAATCTCAACATGAAGAGAGGTAATTTAGTAACATGAAAACTTCTAAAACCATATTTTCCTGTCTCATAATAATTACATGTAGGATCATAAGCAAATTCAACAATATAGCTATGACAAAACATATTCTTAACACGATCCACATGTATGCAAAGTTGACACTCTTTCAAAATAGTGGGATTAACATTAACTAAAGTCATGACCTCTCCAAACCCACTTTTATCAAAAACTTCATAAGATTGAACATTATCCAAATATGTGGGATCTAAAGTTGACACTCTTCCAAACCCACCTTCAATATTATTGCAAACACTATTATCAATCTCATATTCATCATGGGGATTAAATAAATTTTCAAGATCATAAGAAGAATCACCCCAATCATGATTATTTCAACAAGTAGAGGACATAGCAAAACTAGTATCCCCAAGCTTAGGGTTTTGCATCTTATTAGCACAATTGACAACAAAAGATTTTATAATAAAATCATTCCAATCATGCTTTTTATTCAAAGATCTATCGTGAGTCACTTCACGGATTACAGGCAAAACCTTATAAAGATAATCTAGTGCATCCAAATTACTAGGAATTGGTTCATCATAATTGGATCCCTTAAAAAGATTGGCAAGCGGATCAAGATCCATGGACTTTTAGCGAGCGAAGATGCAAGCAAAAAGAAGGTACAAGCAAAAAATAAGATCGAACGGAAGAAGGGCGAATAAAACGGCAAGGGTGAAGTGGGGGAGGGGAAAACGAGAGGCAAATGACAAATAATGTAATGCGAGAGATAGGGATTGCGATGGGTACTTTGGAGAAGTATCACTTCCCCTTCTGGCACCCCCGCTGCCGTGACCTCTGGTGCCCCCCGGGTGAGGCCGCTCCCTCGGGCATTCCCGCCGCTAAGGCCCCTGTCAGTGTCAAAACCGACAGATCTCGCGTAGGGGTCCCAAGCTGTGTGTCTTAGGATCGATCGTAATATGGACACGGGGTTTTACGCAACTTCAGGCTCTCTCGAAGAGATAATACCATACATGCTGCTTGATTGACTTTGATAAGTATAGGGGTTACAAGAGTTGATCTACCTCGAAATTGTATGTTGTGGTCCAAACCCTAGGGGTATAACGATTGATGTCATCATGATCTTCCCTATCGAATAGCGTGGTGCTACGTCTCGAGCTTGCATTGGTTTTCCCCGAAGAGGAGAGGATGATGCAGCACAGTAGCGTAAGTATTTCCCTCAGTTTTTGAGAACCAAGGTCTCAATCCAGTAGGAGGTCACGCGCAATTCCCTCGTACCTTCACAACATGATAGCAACTCGCAACCAACGCTTAGGGGTTGTCAATCCCTTCACGGTCACTTACGAGAGTGAGATCTGATAGAGATAATATTTTGGGTATTTTTGATAGGAAGATGCAAAGTAAAAAGTAAAGGCAAAGTAAAAGCAAAGCAAGTAAATAAAGTGATATAGATTGATATGATGAGAATAGACCCGGGGGCCATAGGTTTCACTAGTGGCTTCTCTCAAGAGCATAAGTATTCTACGGTGGGTGAAAAAATTATTGTTGAGCAATTGATAGAATTGAGCATAGTTATGAGTATATCTAGGCAATGATCATGTATATAGGCATCACGTCCGTGACAAGTAGATCGAAATGATTCTGCATCTACTACTATTACTCCACTCATCGACCGCTATCCAGCATGGATCTAGAGTATTAAGTTAAAAATAGAGTAACGCCTTAAGCAATATGACATGATGTAGAGGGATAAATTCATGCAATATGATAAAAAAACATCTTGTTATCCTCGATGGCAACAATACAATACGTGCCTTGCAACTCTTTCTGTCACTGAGTAAGGACACCGCAAGATTGAACCCAAAGCCATGCACTTCTCCCATTGCAAGAACTACCAATATAGTTGGCCAAAGAAAACGGATAATTCGAAGAGACTTGCAAAGATAACTCAATCATACATAAAAGAATTCAGAGAAGAATCAAATATTTTCCAGAGATAATACTGGATCATAAACCCACAATTCATTGGTCTCAACAAACACATCGCAAAAAGAAGATTACATCGAATAGATCTCCACTAGAGAGGGGGAGAACATTGTATTGAGATCCAAAAAGAGAGAAGAAGCCATCTAGCTACTAGCTATGGACCCGAAGGTCTGAAGGTCTGAAATAAACTACTCACACTTCATCGGAGGGGCTATGGTGATGATGTATAAGCCCTCCATGATGGATGCCCCCTCCGGTGGAGCTCCGGAACAGGCTCCAAGAAGGGATCTCGTGGATACACAAGGTTGCGGTGGTGGAATTAGGTTTTTTTGGCTCCTGTTCTGATCATACGGGGATACGTAGGTATATATAGGAGGAAGGAGTACATCGGTGGAGCTCCGAGGGGCCCACGAGGTAGGCGGGCGTGCCCAGGGGGGCGCTCCCTCCACCCTCATGACCTCCTCGGAAGCTTCTTTGAGTAGGGTCCAAGTCTCCTGGATCACGTTCGGTGAGAAAATCACGTTCCCGAAGGTTTCATTCCGTTTGGACTCCGTTTGATATTCCGTTTCTTTGAAATACTGAAATAGGCAAAAAAAACAGCAATTCTGGGCTGGGCCTCCGGTTAATAGGTTAGTCCCAAAAATAATATAAAAGTGGAAAATAAATCCCAATATAGTCCAAAATAGTAGCTAAAGTAGCATGGAGCAATCAAAAATTATAGATACGTTGGAGATGTATCACGTGGCTTCGGCTTATATAATGTACCAGAAGCCTAGGATAACAAGAGTCCTAGTAGAATACGTCGGTGGAGAGGAGTCCTTGTCTTGATCACCAAGTCTTGTGGAATCTTCCTTGTGTATACTTCGGCTGTCCGAACTAGCCCATCAGTAAATGGCCATGGGGGTCCTTGGACCAATCCAATTGATCGGGAGACGACGTGGTGAGTACCCCCTAGTCCAGGACACCGTTAGTAGCCCCCTGAACTGGTCTTCAAGTTGGGGACAGTCCTTGGTTCTTCCGAACTACTCTTCGTCTTCGGTCGTCAGTCTTGAAAACTGGTTCAACAAATCTTCCCATCATCTATCTTGACGATTGTCGAGCTAAATCTGAAGAGGTTATACGTTGGGTATCCGAGGAGCCCTTTAAGTCTTCGGCCTTTGTCAATGCCTTGTTATTTTTATGCCACACCTCGGGTTTGAAGTTTTTCCCATGCGGCGGCGTCTTCTTGCATCTGAGGTCCTACGCCGGACTGCATTCGAGGTATCTTTTGCAGCCGAGCGCCAACGCCAGACTGTATTCGAGCTCAAATGTCGGACTGTATACAAGCTCCAACGTCAGACTGTATCTGAGGTGTCATAGATCACCTTGGTTCAAAAAAGTTAAAGCAGTTTAGCCGAGCTTAATGCTGGAAATGCCCTCTATGGAGCTAGCCACTTGCATCCGAGCTATATCCCGAAATGCTTTCGAGGTAGTTCAACACCTCGGTCATGGGCTGACTGTTTGCGGATTTTATTTCCGATGCGTATAAATTTATTTGCTGTCAATATGTATAACCGGTAGCCCTCAAGGTGTGTGTCGGTCTAAAACCCGAGCTGCACCTGAAGGAAAACATGAAACTGCTGATCCTAGTAGCCGCTGAGACTTAGGTCGATTTGCAAAATAGGCCTAAGGATCAACTCCTAGCTCGACAGCATACGTAGGAATAGAAATGCAGTGTAATATATTAGAGGTAATAGCGATCGGCGGACAGGCCCCTGAGAGAGGGTCGTGAGAAGTCGCCGTGATATATCAGCTTAATGCCGGATAAGTCCCAGATGGTACTTATTGTTGTCCGAAGACGCGCTTGTCGATAGTTCGGTCATACCAAACAATGAGCACTTTGAATTTTCTGCATTGAATAGGCAATGTAGTAGCCCCCGAGCCACTGGTCGGGTGGCAACACTAGATCAGGGGATCGATGTACCCCTTTAATATTGTAAATAATAAGCCCGAAGCCCAGTAGCCCCGAGCCATTAATGTGGGCATAGGTGGTCGAATTAAGGATCGATATCTGAAGTAAAATCACAAATTGTGTGTAATGATTCTATGTATCCAAGTACTCTACATCATTAATGCTTGAATTCGCATTGTACAAAACTTTGTTGACCGACCATCGGCTTCAACCTCCTCGGCCAGTAGCCTCAGAGCGTTTGTCCTACTTTATAAAGCCTTTATAAGGGCAAAGATTTAGGACAAACAAGGCAATCCTGTCATATGGTTTTATAAACAAAGGTATGCGGAGAGATATGTTATATTACGTTTTAACGTAAGAAACATCTTCCAAAGAAAATAGTCCCGCTATCGGTTCCTTTCTTTGGGTTGTCTTGCCGAGCATGATCATGAAACCTCACCTCCGATCAATGCGGGAGAAAAATATTGAGGATTTAGTTTGGGGAAAGTTCCCGAACTATGTGGTATTTAGCGAACCTAAATTTTTACTTCTGTCGTTGCCGACCAATTATATCCTTTAAGATCGCTAGCTTTCGGCTTCACCCAGTCTGAGGTACTAACTCGGACGACCCGGTAGTAACAATCACAGAGGTGCTCCCTTTACCGCCTAGTCGAACAATCGGGAACGTAGGGGTAAGCACAGGAGCCAGGCAACCCAACTTGGCCAAAATCTTAAGTCAAATTGATACATATTTATGACTTTATAACGATAATTACGGAAGGCAGCGCTTGTATACTGAATACAAATACTGATGATATATGTTTATTTTGACTCAATTATGACCGTTTATCAGTTGAAAGTGGCCCATCGTCAGCTTCTACCCCTTTGTAGATACTACGCAGGGTGTTTCTGCAATAATGAGACAACCCTTAGCCGACGTCTCGGTGCCCGGAGGCGGTTATGTTAGCGGAAATGAGGCAATCAGATATGCAGGCTTTATAACTTTCACTTAGTCATAGGAGATCAAAGTTGGGAGGCCAGCTAGTAGCCCCCGGTTAGTATTCGGCGACAGCCGAGGTCAAGCCGTAAACACTTCGGCCAATGTTATGAATGACCCGTCATTTAACAAAGTCATAGGATCGCTGACCAGTTTACGCTTATTGTGATAGTCAATTTTCGGCTTTCTCCACTGAGGTGCTTAACCATGCGAGCTGAAAGCATAATCGCAATGGTTCTCCCTTTGGACACCTAGACGAACAAAGCGGAACATAGGAGGCAAGCACAGGAGCCGGGCGACCCAACTATTGACCGAAGACACGATTTGAAACCGATGCATATATAGCAATATCCGAGAATGATTTGCCGAGGACCTCATGGGGTACCTTGGTTTTTGTGGGTTCGGCTGTAGTTTTAGCCCCCCGTGAATATTGTGAATGCTTTAAAGGTGTCTGGCACTGCACTGCTCGAGAACTAGTGCCGATGTGGCGTGTATTTTGTCAACACCGAGGTGTAGTGCGGCGGGAAAGATGCTGAGTTGTAGGTCGGAAAAAATCTCGCGAGTTGAAACAGGATGCAGGGTACCTCGGTCATGAGGATGCCCAGCTTCCTGAAAGAAAAACATAAAAATAGCTAAAAAAGTGCCATAAGCTCGAAAAGCCAAAAAAACTTATGTAAAAGCTTGATGTCTGGACTAAACCGAGATTTTGGTGCCAATCCGGAAATTGGTCTTGAAAAAAGGTGTGCTTCCACCGTGCTTTAACATGACGCATCCGATCTCAAGACTTCAAGTGGGTCATCCTACGACTGCAAGCTCCTTATCCCAAAGGAGGAGTGCTTCTCCGAGGCCAGTTTAGGGAACTAAACTCGAGCGGCTTTAGAGAGAAGCTAGGCTATCCGGCTATTGACCATGCACTCGAGTTGAAAAGGGAACGGTAGAAAAAGACTTTGCAACGACCAAGAAGAAAACGCATTTACTATAAAACGGCTCATGTAAATTTTAAGAGCCCCTAGTTAACATGGGCAAAGGGAGTTTCTTTTAACGAACAACGTATGTGAGCACGGTCGAACCGAACACAAGTTAAAAATTTAAAATTTTGAGCATGAAAGTGACTTAGCTGGTTAATGTGTTCCATCCCCCAAGCCGGTCCCGATATGGCGAAGCGAAGATCTCGGCACTCCGTAGTAGTGACATAGCACGGCCAATGCAGGCCGGCAAAGTGGCACCGAAGTCCCCGGCATGGGTTAATGAAGTGATGATGAAGCCCCCAGTCCAGCCGAGGTGACGTGGTATGTCAGTACGCCGAGGTGACAACACTGCCCGACCCGGATCATTTACCTATGCACAGAAAATAGTGCAAACCGGAGATAATAGTAATAATAACTAAAAAAATGTTGTGGAACTAATAATTTATGCAAAGTGAGTAAAAAAGAAATATGGCCCGTGTGCCGAACACTCGATGAGGTAGAGCTCCCTCAACGATGCCGAAGTCCCCGAGGCAACCGAGCATGTCGGTATGGCAATTCTACCAACAAGGTGATCACGTGAGGCGATTTATGCCGATTGGGACGACGGCGGAGGCTTGCCGAAGTGACCACGTGACGCAGTCGAAGTCGATTACCTACAGATGTAAAATACTGCAGGCCAACAAATAATAATATAAATATATAAAAATCCTCAGGTAATTAATTTACGCAAAATAATTTATTTAAAGATATGTGGCTTGGCGCCGAAGTCAATGTCGATGAAGGGCGCCGGCGTGATGTGGTAAAGGCGTGGCAAAGCCTGAATTCACATGTCGGTCCGAGTTCCGGATGCGGTGCTCGCCGAACTGTGTACGGAAACTGATCGAACCACCACATGACCGTCGTTAATGCGGCCACCATTTGATAGACCTATGTACAGATGATGGAACAAATCAGAGTAATAATTCCTCGGGAAAAAATAAACCCAAACAAGCAAAAAATTATTAGGATTAATAGCACCTGGTTTATTTGTTGTAGCAATCTGAAGAATGGTGACTCCCGAAATTGGGACTCGATCTGCACACCCATTGCCTGATGGGTGATGAAGCAACAGCATGGCAATGCTGGCAAAGGTTGGCTCGCCGAGGCAAAGCCCTTGGTCCAGCTAATGTGACGAAGCCGGTCGGCTGGTGACACCGAAGTCTCCGGAGTAGGTTGATGAAGAGATGGCGAAGCCCCCGATCCAGCCAGGGTGTCGAAGCCTCGATGTCAGCCGATGAGTTGAAGTAGGTCGGTGTGATGGACACCGGCCTAAAGAAGTAACAGTGCGGCCATGCTGATGCAGGTCGTAACTCGTGACGTGGTCAATGCCGGCTTGATGAAGTGACCGTGCGGTGATGCCGGTGTGCCCACTCCGTGTAATCCTTGGGGCCGCGATGTTGGTGATGATTTATCCTTTGCGATGCCGAACTCTTGTTCGGCTTGCCGAGATAATGATCCGAAGAAGTTGATCTTGCCTCAACAAAGTGACGACGTGTCTAGCGTAGGTCGGCAGCCGTGGAGCAACGTTGTCGGGCTGGTTTGACACCAGCGCAATGGTGAACATCATATTGGAAAAGCCTTTAAAATTACTGGGATGTGTTTGGGAACAAAACACAATATCCCATACAAAACTTCCTTCAAAAAGGATGTCCGAAATCCCGTTCATAAAAAAGATGAACTCGGGTCGGATTCGTTCTCGCGCAGAAAACAGAGCTGAAAAGTGATGCGCTACTCGAAAGATTCCTGGAGTTTGGACGGTCGGATCGAGCTGAAATTTTGTGGGATGGTAGATATAGGAATTCTGCAGCCGATCAATGGTTGGATCTTCCAAAGAACGTCTGAGCTAGATGCTTGACACCATGATCCAAACTCGTCCAGATTCGACGGGGCTCCGGTATATCGGAGATCGGCGGAGATTGCTCCATCGAAACGCGACGAAATTTTACAGTATTGTTGTAGACTCATTTCCGGACAATTCCGCAGAAGGAATCATCAAAGCGATGTTCGAGGAGGTATTGGTAGTATATACAAGTTCATTTTTCGGAAAAACAACACGGTCGCCCGAGGGCAATGTTGACGTTGAGCCCTCGAGCACCACGGATGATTCCTCCATGATCTTGATAGAGATCAGAGTTGATGTTGATGAAGGCCCTCATCCGAACATGATGATTGGAGGTAGAGCACAGTCCTTGGTCAAGCCAAGGTGACCAATCGAGGCGGCGACAAAGACGCTGATGTCGCACTTGGTCTGTAGGCGAGCCATTGATCCTTTTGCCGACTACACAGTGAAACTCTTAATTAAAGCACCATTGTCAGTGTCAATAACCGGCAGATCTCGGGTAGGGGGTCCCAAGCTATGTGTCTTAGGATCGATGGTAACATGGACATGGGGTTTTACCCAGCTTCGAGCTCTCTCGAAGAGATAATACCCTACATGCTGCTTGATTGACTTTGATGAGTATAGGGGTTACAAGAGTTGATCTACCTCGAGATCGTATGTTGTGGTATAAACCCTAGGGGTATGACGATTGATGTCATCATGATTTGCCCTATCGACTAGCCTGGCCTCGGCTTGTATATGTACCAGAGGCCTAGGATAATAAGAGTCCTAGTCGAATACGTCGGTGGAGAGGAGTCCTTGTCTTGATCACCAAGTCTTGTGGAATCTTCCTCGTGTATACTTTGGCTGTCCGAACTAGCCCATGAGTAAATGGCACTCGGGGTCCTCGGCCCAATCCAACTGATCGGGAGATGACATGGTGAGTACCCACTAGTCCAAGACACCGTCAGCCCCCTCGGGCGCCCTCGCCGTCGTGGCCCCCTCGGGGGCCCCCGTCGCCACGGCCTTTGGCGCCACCGCGGGTGCCCCTAGGAGTCCTAGGAGACCGGCTCGACCTCCTCCTTGCCAGCCCCCCTCTCGGCTCCACCGGCTGCAGCCGCACCTCTCACCGGTTGGGACGTTTCGTCCAAGTACGCGCTACACCTCCGACGAGTACACGTGCGCCGCGTCTACCTCGGATCCATCTCCGCTACCCACCTCCGCCCACGCAGACCTTCGGGATACTAACTGGCTTCCTGCGATGCGTGAGGAGTTCGACGCCCTGCAGTGCAACCGTACGTGGCAGCTTGTCCTGCGGCGTCCCCGTGCCAATGTTAGCACTAGCAAGTGGGTTTTCCACCACAAGACTCACCCCGACGGTTTCCTTGAGCGCTACAAGGCGCGTTGGGTGGTTTGCGGTTTTCGCTAGTGTGCCGGCGTGGACTTCACCGACACCTTTGCCCCAGTTTTCAAACCGGGCATGATTCGCGCTGTCCTCCAGCTTGCTGTTTCTCACGCCTGGCTAGTTCACCAGCTCGACATGTCCAATGCTTTCTTGCATGGCCATCTCGACGAGCAGGTGCTTTGTCAGCAGCCCACTGGTTTTGTCAACACCGACTATCCGGACCACATGCGCTTGCTCTCCCGTTCTCTTTATGGGTTGAAGTAGGCGCCTCGGGCCAGGTACCAGCAGATCGCGGCCTTCCTTCAGCAGCAAGGGTTCCGGTCCACACGGTCCGATGCCTCCTTGTTTGTTTATCAGGAGGGCACCGCCACCGCGTAACTTCTCCTGTACGTGGACGACATCATCCTAACTGCGTCCTCACCAGCGCTACTTCAGCAGATCACAGCTCGGCTCGGCACCGAGTTTGCCCTCAAGGACTTGGGGGCTCTCCACTACTTCCTTAGCATCGAGGTTGTCCGCCGTGCCACTGGCTTCTTCCTGCATTAGCATAAGTACGCCTACGAGCTTCTGGAGCGAGCCGGCATGCTTAACTGCAAGCCTGCTTCCACGCCTGTTGATACAAAGGCTAAGGTGTCCGCTGTCGAGGGCTCTCCGGCGGCCGACGCTCCCTTCTACCGCTCCATCTTCGATGCTCTACGGTATCTCATACTGATGCGTCCGGATATGTGACACTCCAAAATTTTTATTTGGTTTTCAGCAAAAACTTTGTGGTTTTTGAAAAGAGGCCATTTAAAATTTTTCCAGAAAACCTTCCTCTTAAAAACTTCCTTTTCTTTGGCAAGGTTTTTATTTTTATTCAAGCTATGGTGTTTGATCTTTTGAAACTTCTTCTCTGTTGGTTCCCTCTCAAATTTATTTTGGGAGTTTAATCTTTTTCTTTTAAAAAGAAACTCTATGAAAAACATGGGATTTTCATATCTTGAAAACCACCCATGACTTTGTATTTTGCCCATGTGGTAAAACCCCTCCAAAACCTCCCCTCCTCCTTGTAATCAACCTAAGTTCTCTGTCCCAACTAATCCAAGCAAGTTTTGGATTTTATTCTAATTATTTTTCCCCTCAAATCAATTCTGCAAATTATTTGGAGCCTGAGAGTTTTTCAAAGCAAGTACCCTTTTGCATTTGAGTTTTGACCTCAAACCAACTCTCCTGGAAAGTCCTTTGTACCCACAACCCAGAACCATCTTGATCCACTCCTTCTCTTTTCAAATTATTCAAAATTTAGTCTCTGCAAGTTTGGACCAGATTTGCCAAATTTGGTGAAATTCATATCTACACTTCTTCAAAAATTCCACCAAAATTCAGGCAGCCTACTGGAGCAATGAGAAGCCACTCCACCAAAAATCAGCTCAAGGAAAAATCACCAGAGGCCAAAAACATTCTGTCGAACACCTGAGCTGCACTGTTCCTTTGCAAATTCAGAAAATTCAGACTTCAGTGTCGTTTTTCGTCCGTCAGCTTCACTCACGCGTTGACAGTGCGCTTGGCGCGTTGCACGCGGCTTCTTCTCCCTGGCCAGCACCCCCGCACGCGCGCTTGGCGTCTTCCCGGCGTCGATGGCGCCCCTGGCCGCCCGCGCTGGCGTGTCTTGCGGCGGCCGAACCCCCGTGGCAGCCGACAGGGGACGGAACGGCGGCTCAACGCCGTTCGGCGCCGCCCAACGCCCCTCTGCTCTCCGCATGGCCTCATGCATGCCAGCGCATGCCCGTGGCACCGCCGCCGTGGCCTGGCAAGCACGGAACATGCTCACTGCCGCCGACGGGTCCGCGCCGCCCCGTTCTGTCGAATTCGCCCATAGCACCAAATCCCAGCTCGATTAGCACCTAAACGGAACCGTGGACCTCCACGATGACGCCCAACGTCCTAATTACCCCCGACCAAGCCCTGCGCCGTCGTAACCTTCACCGGAGACCCCCGTTCACGGCCACCGCCTCGGGCCGCCTATAAAAAGGGCCCCCGAGCTCACTCTCGAGCACGCACCACCTCTACACCTCACCAAAGCTCTGCCAAGCCACCCGGAGGACCTCGAGGAGGTCTCCTCCCCCAACTCCGGCCGCCCCGATCCGCCTCGGCCTCCACCATGATTCGCTCCGGTGAGGCCGTCTCCGGCGCCCAAACCCCGTCAGTTACTCCCTCTAGCACCCAGTAAGATAACGCCAGCATCAATTTGTCCTTCGCAGCTCTCTCCGACGAGTCCCTCGACCACCCGAGCCGCCGTCCACCGGAGCAAAGCTCGCCGTCGACGTGGTACTCGCCGGCGACCACCACCACCACCAACCGACGCGGGAAGGTGCCCTGAACACGGAGGTACCCTCCGATCCCCCTGCCTCGCCATGGATCGCCGCCGGCGACCACTGCGTCTCTCGGGCACCGGCGAAATCTGCCGCCCCGTTCGTATATTCAAACCTGACAGGCGGGACCCGCTGTCAGCCTCTCTGTCCTTTCTAAATGAAGCGTTTTCTGAAAACGCCTTCTGCCAAATGCGCTTTCCCTTTGGGCTGGCGTAGTTTCTGCCGAAGCGTTTTCTATTTTTATAAGCTAGCCCCTGGGATATTTCTGTTTCATTATAGATGAGTCCCTGGGCAAAAACCTTTATAACTTTTAAACAGAAAGGTATTTTTGATTGATTCTTTTTCTGTTCTCTTTAAAATTTTTTCTAGTTTTTTATCAGATTTATTTGAAAAATATTTGGAATACTTTTTGTGCACCCCTTGGTATTTACGATAGCGCATATATTTTCTTTGTACCGTAGATACCGAAGGAGGTGACGGAGCCGCGAACTTCACCGAGCTAGGCTCCGACTACTCTGAACCAGGCAAGCATGTTTGAACTTTTGATATGATGATTGTTTTGGCATGTTTGCATTAAGTAGTTTATGGCATGTTGATGAACATACCGATGAATGTCCTGTTACCTGAGACGATGAGGCAAGTGAGTTCCATGAGTGGATGGATGTGAGTATGCATGGCCATGTGTTGGCATGAGGATGGGTAAGATGGCAGTGTTGTAGCATGCCAGGCTTATGCCAGACTGTGTGACTTCAATGTCAACTCGTATCATTCCAGTTCCTTCCATTCTTCCTTCCTTGTACTACCACAGGTTTTCCATAAGGAATATGGCTTAGTAAGTTGTAAACCGCTTTCCTGGTACACACCAAAAAGGAGAGGCCGTGATGATGGTTCCATGGCCCTGGATTAAAGCCAGTCATCCGGTCAGGGGCATGGATGTTTCCGGTTGGGAGTGAGAGGGGGGCACCCCTTAGAGCGCGCGTATATAAATTTGATCCCATGCTATTCGAGATTGTGATCTCCCCGTCTCAAAAGTTTTTCTTGGACGATGTCTAGGGTGATTCCTAGCATCGAGAGGTAGAATGGGTGTGTACTGGTTAGCTGTGTTTTCTCCCGAAAAACCGTAAACGGAACTAGTCCTTCGGGACTACGGAAATCCGTTGGCTGTGGGAAAATTTTTGTACAAACTCTGCAGAGTCATATATTCCTCCAAATCATCTATTCCATGTCTAAGATCGATATTATCTTATCCTGATCCAATGTCAGTTTTGATGACAGAGACTCCGGTGAATCGCATGAGTGCTAAGTCCGGTTAAATGATTATTCCTGTGAATGGACTAACCCATTTATTCTCATAAATTGAATGTTTATTATGAGTATTATTTACTTGTGAATAAAAGCCCTTTCTGCGATGTCGCTCAGACGTCCGACTGTGGCATTATTGTATTTTACTTTCTTTTCAAGCCCTTTATGTGGTGTCGCTAAGACGCCCGACTGTGGTATTTCTTTTAAAGCCCTTTTTGTGATGTCGCCCCGACGTCCGACTGTGGCATTTCTTTTAATCCCTTTATGTGGTGTCGCTAAGACGCCCGACTGTGGTATTTCTTTTAAAGCCCTTTTTGTGATGTCGCCCCGACGTCCGACTGTGGCATTTCTTTTAAGCCATTTATGTGGTGTCGCTAAGACGCCCGACTGTGGTATTTCTTTTAAAGCCCTTTTTGTGATGTCGCCCCGACCTCCGACTGTGGCATTTCTTTTAAGCCCTTTATGTGGTGTCGCTAAGATGCCCGACTGTGGTGTTTCTTTTAAAGCCCTTTCTGTGATGTCGCCCCGACGTCTGAGTGTGGCATTCCTTTTAAAGCCCTTTATGTGGTGTCGCTAAGACGCCCGACTGTGGCATCATTTCCTTATATTTATTTGTTCACCTTTCGAGGCGTCGCTTCAGACACCCGATCGGTCTTCATTTATGTTTTGTGGGATTCCAGGCGGACTACCGCCGTTTCCCTTTTACTTACCTCATTATGCTAATTTTTGAATGTACATTGGTGAATTAATCATGACGCATTCATGCATGCATTTGTTATATCTTACGTCCGAACTGTCTTGCGAGTACTTTCAAAGTACTCACTGGCTTGTTGATTTGGCCAGATGCTGACGAAGGCGATCTCATGGATGAAGAGTTCGATAGCGAGTCCGACGCCTAGAGGAATCCCAGTCAGTCTCGTGCGACCCTGGATTTGGTCACTGTATTATATCCGCTTCCGCAACCCGAATAAATTTATAGAGCCTCACCTCGACGCTCGATGAGATGCCAGTTTGAGAGTCGTGTTATCACATTTCGCCCTGTGTTATTCCACCATCACTTTATCCTCAAGTCAGTAGTATGCCACCACACCATTGTGTTATATCCGCCATTATGTATAATTATTGGCGCGCTTGTAATAATTTGTTGAGCAGCCCTAGCTCAACCCTGTAATATATCCTATGCTACTGGCTTATTGTATCAAGAATTTGTCTACCAGTGAGGAGGATTTCTCTCATACTGGACTCAAAAGATTGGTTTCTCAATAAATATTTTTATTGGAAAATCGGTCGTGACAAGCTTGGTACCAGAGCCAGGCTGACTGTAGGAAGCCACTAGGTGCGATCGCTAATTGGTTATTAGCATGATTGAGCCTTTCCATATTTTCTTGATTGTAGTCATTTTCTGTCAGTCCGCATAAATTTATGATCTGACCATGCAGAATTTTTGCCTACTTTTGTAGATGGCCGACAACAGCTGTGAGTCTCAGACCTTCGCCAACGTGCCCGATGGGTTCGTCAAGCTTCTTTCCTTCATCGTTCAGGTCGCGATGGGGCCATCTGTGCGCCCAGTCTTCACACTCTGCCAGCATCGAGTCAACGACAGTCTGACCATGCACCAGGCCGCGGTGCAGTTCAAGGGAGGGCGTGGTGAGTTACGCCGCTTCCGGTTCTTGGGAAGAGCCATGCCTACGGAGAGGCATGCTATGCAGATGGCAGCCCGCGAGGCGATAGCTCATCTTAGGGATGTCCTCCCCGTGATGAAGACTCGTCGTTACCGTTATCTTCCATGCCATGCGCCTTACACCTGTCACTATGCATACTCCTGCCCCAGAGGAGAACGAGACGAGGCTTTTGAGATGCTCATTGAGTATCTCCGGGCCCTGGAGGCAGCCTTCGACAACCTGGCGGACGACTTCGTGGCTGCCCGCATGGACTCAGTTCATGGCTGTGCTGCCAACAGGAGGGAGCTCCTACCCACCGCACCGCCACTAACTTTGGTCTCGTCCTCAGCATCTTATACGCCTACTCGTCGCCTACCTTCTACCGAAGAATTCAACCAAGTCATTGCACCCACTCCAGCGCGCACTGCACCACCCTTCGCGCCCACTCCTGTTCGTGTTGTTCCGCCCCTGGCAACCGCTCCGTCCACTCTGCGCAACACTACACATATGGAGCCTATTAGCGAGGAGGAAGTCGAGTCCCCAACCTTGCTACGCCTCGCCCTCGGCAGGGCAAAGGAGGTCGTCAACATCTCCGCCTGAGTACGCTTAGCCGCCATGTAATGTACCGCCTTGTATGATATGTTTATATGTGCATAGGTTGTGAGAAGTAGCCTGTTTGCGCATCATGTTGGATCTGGAGAAGTGCACTAGCCTAAATAACATGTCAGGATTATGTACGCATATCCTGAGTGATGTATTGTATAATTATCGCCCGCGTGTAAGATATGTAATGAGCAGTCCTTCTCCGTGCGCAACTCGATTTGTTTTTCTTAAGTGATCTTGGTCATTTAAATTATTTGCCATCCTTGTGCATTTATGGATTTGTTTTTGCGAACATCTTCGCTTTTCTTATGGGTTTTACAAAATATATCCCCAGAGTGAAAAAAAATGTCTCGTCCTTGGACTCGCTCCATGCCTACTCCGCCAGAGGAAGATTATGACACTCAACCAGGCAACAATTTCACACAAGGGCAGTCGAGTCAACAAAACAGTGAAACGGCACTTTCCCAAATGTGCCGCCTTTATGAACAGAGTCAGCAACAACATCATGAAATGATGAAACAAGTCATCAACATGGGAAATCACCATGGACAGTATCAGCAGCATTCCAAGTTATCTGAGCTACAGAAGACACGTCCTCAAACATTTTCTCATACTGACAAGCCTCTTGAAGCGGAGGATTGGCTTCGAGATATGGAGAGAAAATTAATTATTGCAAAATGTTCAGATCTCGAGAAAGTACTATATGCTCCGCACTATCTCACAGGAGCAGCTGCATCATGGTGGGAGAATTTTCTGCACATGCACCCCAACGAAAATGATATAACCTGGGATGATTTCAAGGAAGGTTTCCGTGGTGCACACATTCCCAAGAGTATTATGAAAATTAAGAAGAGAGAGTTCGATGACCTCAAACAAAGGAACATGACAGTGTCAGAATACAACGGTCAGTTTACTCTATTGTCCCGCTATGCCAATGAAGAACGTATGACTGAAAGCAAGAAGATGGAGAAATTCCTTGATGGTCTGGCGCCCGCGCTTAAATGCCAACTGGTCGTGCACACTTTTCCTGATTTTAAAACACTGGTGGACAAAGCCATTACTCTGGAAAATGAGAGACGCAGTCTGGAAGATATCCGCAAGCGAAAAAGGGACCATACTAATCATGCTCGCAATCACCGAAGCAGGACAGATTTTCAAAAGGGTGGGACACACAAATCCTCATCCAATGTCTCACGCCCAATCAAGAATTTTCATGCAAGGGACAAGGAATTCACCTATCGCCCCAGCGTTACTTGTTACGCTTGTGGAGAAGAAGGGCACTATGCCAAACAGTGCCCCAAGCCAAGGAACTCAACCCCAAAGCCGAACAACGGCGGCAACAATTCCGCGCCCAAGCGAAACAATTTCAATCCCAACAATAACCACAGGAAGGGTCATCTGAACCACGTAACCAAAGAGGAGGCACAAAATGCTCCGGATATCGTACTCGGTACGTTTCCTGTCAACACAATACCTGCAATGGTTTTGTTTGATTCTGGAGCTTCTCACTCTTTCATTTCGAAAAGTTTTGCTTTGCAAAATAATTTTTCGATGCTTCCTTTGGAGAAATCCATGATCATCAAGTCCCCTGGGATTCAGCAAGTTACTCAGAATTACTGTCAAAATGTGGTCATTGAGTTCGAAGGATTGGAGTTTCACGCAAATCTTATTGTGTTGGAAAATAAAGGACTGGATGTCATCCTATGGATGGATTGGCTAACCACCAACAAGGGGTTTATCGACTGTTTCAACAGGACCGTAATTCTCACACACCACCAAGGGAAGACAATAAGAGTATCAGCCAAGAAAGGAAAAATACCCCGGCAACCGAGATTAAATAAGGTGGACGTTTCCGAGCTAAACAAGGTTCCAGTAGTGTGTGAATTTCCAGATGTATTCCCTGAAGAGCTACCAGGCATGCCACCAGACCGAGAGATAGAATTCAGCATTGAGCTCGCACCAGGAACCAACCCCATATACAAGAAACCGTACCGAATGGCACCATCCGAATTAGTTGAGTTGAAGAAACAAATAAAGGAATTGTTATACAAAGGATACATTCGAGCCAGCTCCTCACCTTGGGGATCACCAATTTTATTTGCCAAAAAGAAGGATGGAACGCTGAGATTGTGTATTGACTATCGAGCACTTAACATGGTCACAGTCAAAAACAAATACCCAATGCCAAGGATAAACGATTTGTTTGATCAACTCGCTCAGGCCAAGGTATTCTCAAAAATTGACTTAAGGTCAGGATACCATCAATTGAAGGTACGAACGGAAGATATCCCCAAAACAGCCTTCACCTCCAGATATGGACTGTACGAGTTCACAGTGATGCCATTTGGATTAACTAACGCCCCAGCATATTTTGTTCACCTCATGAACAAAGTATTTATGAAGTTTATGGACAAGTTCGTCGTGGTATTCATCGACGATATTCTGGTATACTCCAAGACACCAGAAGAGCACGCAGAACATCTCAGGATTGTGCTAGGAGAGCTCAGAAAACACCAATTGTATGCCAAGTTCAGCAAGTGCGAATTTTGGCTAAGACAAGTAGGCTTTCTAGGCCACGTACTGACCCAAGACGGTATCGCAGTGGACCCAGAGAAAGTCAAGGCCGTACTTGGCTGGAAGTCACCAGCCAGCGTAACGGACATACGGAGTTTCTTGGGAATGGCAGGATATTACCGCAGATTTATTGAAGGATTTTCCACCATAGCCAAGCCTATGACGCAGTTACTCAAGAAAGATAAGAAGTTTGAATGGACAGAAGCCTGCGAGAAAACTTTCCAAGAACTAAAACGGAAGTTAACAACAGCACCGGTATTAATTGTACCCGACATACACAAGAATTTTGAAGTATATTGTGACGCATCCAGAAAGGGTCTCGGATGCGTGTTGATGCAGGAAGGCAAGGTTGTCGCCTACGCTTCAAGGCAACTTCGCAAGCATGAGGAAAATTATCCCACTCATGACTTAGAAATGGCAGCAGTTATTCATGGACTCAAGGAATGGAGGCATTTCTTACTTGGGAATCGATGTGAAATATATACGGATCACAAATGTCTCAAATATATTTTCACACAGCCAGAACTAAACTTACGGCAACGACGCTGGTTGGAGTTGGTAAAGGATTATGATGTTGGTATCCATTACCATCCAGGGAAAGCAAATGTAGTGGCCGATGCCCTTAGTCGGAACCCCAGCTCCACGAAAACAATTTGCACAGCTTGAGGCCCGAATTCCAACAAGAATTTGCCAAGCTCAACTTGATAATGGTAGCAGAAGGCACCATATCAAACTTGGAAATACAACCCGAACTTGTGGGGAAAATTAAAGGAGCTCAGCCCGGTCACACCAGCATCGAAGGCATCAAAGGAAAGTTGAGTATGGGCAAGGCCTCGGAATTCGTCATAGAAAATGAAGGAATATTATGGTACGGAGAAAGGCTCTGCGTGCCAAACATAGAAAACCTTAAACAGCAAATTTTAGCTGAAGCCCACACCGCCCCGTACTCGATCCACCCTGGAGGAACCAAAATGTATAAAGATATTCAGGAAAGATTTTGGTGGCACGGTATGAAGAGGGACATAGCCACCTTCATTGCATGTTGCGACTCATGTCAACGCATAAAAGCTGAGCATCAGAGACCAGCCGGACTACTGCAACCGAACAAAATACCTGAGTGGAAATGGGATGAAATAGGGATGGATTTCATTGTCGGACTACCTCGGTCACGACACGGGAATGATGCCATATGGGTCATCACTGACAGGTTAACCAAAGTGGCACACTTTATTCCAATAAAGACGACCCACACCACTCAGAGGCTTGCCAGGATTTATCTTTCCCGCATAGTTTGTCTGCACGGTGTCCCGAAGACTATAATATCCGACAGAGGCACTCAGTTCGTCTCAAGATTTTGGCAGCATTTACAACAGGCTCTGGGAACCCAACTAGCCTTCAGTACCGCGTACCACCCACAGACTGATGGACAGACTGAATGCGTAAACCAAATTTTAGAAGACATGCTGAGAGCATGTGTCCTCACCTATGGAACCAGTTGGGAAGAAAGCCTGCCATATGCCGAGTTCGCATACAACAACAGTTACCACGCCAGCCTGCAAATGGCTCCTTTTGAAGCCCTATACGGACGGAGATGTTGTACCCCGCTAAATTGGTCAGAGACCGAAGATAGCCGTATCTTCGGCCCAGACGTGCTCAAAGAAGCCGAGGAAAAAGTCAAGCTAATCAGGGACCGACTCAAGACCGCTCAAAGCCGACAGAAGAGTTATTACGATCAGAAACATCGTGGGGTAAATTTTGAACCCGGTGAATTCGTGTACCTACGAGTATCACCTATGAGGGGACTGCAACGGTTTAAGATTAAAGGAAAGTTAGCACCAAGATTCATTGGACCATTCTGCATAGTGGCACGAAGAGGCACTGTAGCCTACCAGCTAGACTTACCCGAAGACTTGTCCGACATTCACGACGTGTTCCACGTCTCTCAATTAAGGAAGTGCGCAAGCAAACCAGAGAAGCAAGTATCCCATGAGAACATTGACGTACAGCCAGACCTCACTTATCGGGAATGCCCAGTAAAAATATTAGAGGAGTCTGAAAGGAGGACCCGACAGAAGACCATCAAGTTTTTCAGAGTTCAGTGGAGCAACCACACCGAAAGCGAAGCAACTTGGGAAAGAGAGGATTTTCTTCGGACAGAGCATCCACACTTATTTGAGGAACAGTTGAAATCTCGGGGACGAGATTTTTCCTAAGGGGGTAGGTGTTGTGACACTCCAAAATTTTTATTTGGTTTTCAACAAAAACTTTGTGGTTTTTGAAAAGAGGCCATTTAAATTTTTTCCAGAAAACCTTCCTCTTAAAAACATCCTTTTCTTTGGCAAGGTTTTTATTTTTATTCAAGCTATGGTGTTTGATCTTTTGAAACTTCTTCTCTGTTGGTTCCCTCTCAAATTTATTTTGGGAGTTTAATCTTTTTCTTTTAAAAAGAAACTCTATGAAAAACTTGGGATTTTCATATCTTGAAAACCACCCATGACTTTGTATTTTGCCCATGTGGTAAAACCCCTCCAAAACCTCCCCTCCTCCTTGTAATCAACCTAAGTTCTCTGTCCCAACTAATCCAAGCAAGTTTTGGATTTTATTCTAATTATTTTTCCCCTCAAATCAATTCTGCAAATTATTTGGAGCCTGAGAGTTTTTCAAAGCAAGTACCCTTTTGCATTTGAGTTTTGACCTCAAACCAACTCTCTTGGAAAGTCCTTTGTACCCACAACCCAGAACCATCTTGATCCACTCCTTCTCTTTTCAAATTATTCAAAATTTAGTCTCTGCAAGTTTGGACCAGATTTGCCAAATTTGGTGAAATTCATATCTACACTTCTTCAAAAATTCCACCAAAATTTAGGCAGCCTACTGGAGCAATGAGAAGCCACTCCACCAAAAATCAGCTCAAGGAAAAATCCCCAGAGGCCAAAAACATTCTATCGAACACCTGAGCTGCACTGTTCCTTTGCAAATTCCGAAAATTCAGACTTCAGTGTCGTTTTTCGTCCGTCAGCTTCACTCACGCGTTGACAGTGCGCTTGGCGCGTTGCACGCGGCTTCTTCTCCCTGGCCAGCACCCCCGCACGCGCGCTTGGCGTCTTCCCGATGTCGGTGGCGCCCCTGGCCGCCCGCGCCGGCGTGTCTTGCGGCGGCCGAACCCCCGTGGCAGCCGACAAGGGACGGAACGGCGGCTCAACGCCGTTCGGCGCCGCCCAACGCCCCTCTGCTCTCCGCGTGGCCTCATGCATGCCAGCGCACGCCCGTGGCACCGTCGCCATGGCCCGGCAAGCACGGAACGTGCTCACTGCTGCCGACGGGCCCGCGCCGCCCCGTTCTGTTGAATTCGCCCATAGCACCAAATCCCAGCTCGATTAGCACCTAAACGGAACCGTGGACCTCCACGATGACGCCCAACGTCCTAATTACCCCCGACCAAGCCCTGCGCCGCCGTAACCTTCACCGGAGACCCCCGTTCACGGCCACCGCCTCAGGCCGCCTATAAAAAGGGCCCCCGAGCTCACTCTCGAGCACGCACCACCTCTACACCTCACCAAAGCTCTGCCAAGCCACCCGGAGGACCTCGAGGAGGTCTCCTCCCCCAACTCCGGCCGCCCCGATCCGCCTCGGCCTCCACCACGATTCGCTCCGGTGAGGCTGTCTCCGGCGCCCACACCCCGTCAGTTACTCCCTCTAGCACCCAGTAAGCTAACGCCAGCATCAATTTGTCCTTCGCAGCTCTCTCCGATGAGTCCCTCGACCACCCGAGCCGCCGTCCGCCGGAGCAAAGCTCGTCGTCGACGTGGTACTCGCCGGCGACCACCACCACCACCAACCGACGCGGGAAGGTGCCCTGAACACGGAGGTACCCTCCGATCCCCCTGCCTCGCCGTGGATCGCCGCCGGCGACCACCGCGTCTCTCGGGCACCGGTGAAATCTGCTGCCCCGTTCGTATATTCAAACCTGACAGGCGGGACCCGCTGTCAGCCTCTCTGTCCTTTCTAAACGAAGCGTTTTCTGAAAACGCCTTCTGCCAAATGCGCTTTCCCTTTGGGCTGGCGTAGTTTCTGCCGAAGCGTTTTCTGTTTTTATAAGCTAGCCCCTGGGAACTTTCTGTTTCATTACAGATGAGTCCCTGGGCAAAAACCTTTATAACTTTTAAACAGAAAGGTATTTTTGATTGATTCTTTTTCTGTTCTCTTTAAAATTTTGTCTAGTTTTTTACCAGATTTATTTGAAAAATATTTGGAATACTTTTTGTGCACCCCTTGGTATTTACGATAGCGCATATATTTTCTTTATACCGTAGATACCGAAGGAGGTGATGGAGCCGCGAACTTCACCGAGCTAGGCTCCGACTACTCTGAACCAGGCAAGCATGTTTGAACTTTTGATATGATGATTGTTTTGGCATGTTTGCATTAAGTAGTTTATGGCATGTTGATGAACATACCGATGAATGTCTTGTTACCTGAGACGATGAGGCAAGTGAGTTCCATGAGTGGATGGATGTGAGTATGCATGGCCATGTGTTGGCATGAGGATGGGTAAGATGGCAGTGTTGTAGCATGCCAGGCTTATGCCAGACTATGTGACTTCAATGTCAACTCTTATCATTCCAGTTCCTTCCATTCTTCCTTCCTTGTACTACCACAGGTTTTCCGTAAGGAATATGGCTTAGTAAGTTGTAAACCGCTTTCCCGGTACACACCAAAAAGGAGAGGCCGTGATGATGGTTCCATGGCCCTGGATTAAAGCCAGTCATCCGGTCAGGGGGCATGGGTGTTTCCGGTTGGGACCGAGAGGGGGACACCCCTTAGAGCGCGCGTATATAAATTTGATCCCATGCTATTCGAGATTGTGATCTCCCCGTCTCAAAAGTTTTTCTTGGACGATGTCTAGGGTGATTCCTAGCATTGAGAGGTAGAATGGGTGTGTACTGGTTAGCTGTGTTTTCTCCTGAAAAACCGTAAACGGAACTAGTCCTTCGGGACTACGGAAATCCGTTGGTTGTGGGAAAAAAATTGTACAAACTCTGCAGAGTCATATATTCCTCCAAATCATCTATTCCATGTCTAAGATCGATATTATCTTATCCTGATCAAATGTCAGTTTTGATGACAGAGACTCCGATGAATCGCATGAGTGCTAAGTCCGGTTAAATGATTATTCCTGTGAATGGACTAACCCATTTATTCTCATAAATTGAATGTTTATTATGAGTATTATTTACTTGTGAATAAAAGCCCTTTCTGCGATGTCGCTCAGACGTTCGACTGTGGCATTATTGTATTTTACTTTCTTTTCAATCCCTTTATGTGGTGTCGCTAAGACGCCCGACTGTGGTAGGTTCAATGCTAGAGATGAAAGAATAGTTTTCACAAAAGTTAGCTAAACGAGTTTTAGAGCGAGTGATTCTCCCGGTTTGAATATCATTGTAGATTTGCTCGACGGGATGGTATTTAGCAATTCTTGATCGAACTCGTGAAAGATTTTGCTTGGTTCTTGGTTGACCTTCTTCTTCATCTTATTCTTATTCTTGGCCTTCTTCATTGTTGACGTTGTCGTTCTCTTGTCATGGTGGAAAAGGAGGTTGTTGACGTTCATCTTGATGCACTTCCTCGTTTTCTTCATCTTGGTGTGTCCCACTTGTGGATGCTTCCATATCAACTCTTGGTTCACCTTGCCGTGAAGTAAAAGCTTCCACTTGGATGGACGAGGTACTCTCCTTCACCTCCGTTGGACGGACCTTGCCAACAGACAAGTCTTGGATTGCTTCTGAAGGATCTTTGTCTCCTACATCAATTGGCAATTGCTCTACTTGCGAGCCGTTAGATTCATCAAACTTCACATCTACCGTCTCTTCAACCTTTCGGGTGAAATTGTTGTAGACACGGTAAGTGTGAGAGTTTGAGCCATAACCTAGTAGGAAACCTTCATGAGACTTAGGAGCAAATTTAGAACGACGATGCTTATCAAGAATGTAACACTTTGAGCCGAATACTCGAAAATATCCAACTTGGGGTTTGTTAGTGGTGAGGAGCTCGTATGCCATCTTGCCGAGTAGCTTGTGAAGATACAAGCGATTTGTTGCATGACAAGCTGTCTCAACCGCTTCTGCCCAAAAGTGCTTTGGTGTCTTGTACTCATCAAGCATCGTTCTCGCCATTTTGATGAGTGTCCGGTTCTTCCTCTCAACAACTCCATTTTGTTGAGGTGTGTACGTAGCTGAGAATTCGTGTGAAATCCCTTCTTCGTCAAGAAAGGTGTCCACATTTGCGTTCTTGAACTCCGTTCCATTGTCGCTGCGAACCTTCTTGATCTTCACTTCAAATTGATTTTGGGCCTTCCTAGCAAAGTTTTTGAAGATCTTCTGGACCTGCGATTTATCATCGAGAAAGAACACCCACGTAAATCTTGAAAAATCATCAACTATAACTAGACCAAAAGAATTTCCCCTGAGACTTTTGTGAGAGTTGGGACCAAAAAGATCCATGTGAAGTAGCTCGAGTGGACTCCTTGTGGTCATGATGTTCTTCACAGGATGCCTTCCTCCAACCTGTTTACGTGCCTAACAAGCGTTGCAAATTCTATCCCTATCAAATATGACATTGTTAAATCCAAGGATATGATTTCCTTTAAGAAGCTTGTCAAGGTTTCTCATGCCAACGTGACATAGTCGTCTAGGCCATAACCAATCTTTTGAGGATTTAACAATGAAGCAAGTTTTAGGTTGAGCCTTTTTAGTGAAATCAACAATGTATAGATCACCTCTATGCACACCGGTAAAGACCATTTTATGATTATCTCTATGAAACACTTGGCAATCTACTTCAGTAAATAGGATATCGAAACCAAAATCAGCAAGTGTAGATACTGAAAGTAAGTTGTAGCCAAGAGATTCAACGAGCATGACATTTTGTATGGAGCTATCATGTGATATGGCCACCTTACCGAGTCCAACCACCTTACCCTTTGAGTTGTCACCGAAAGTGACATACTTTCGAGGACTATCATTTTCAGCAAGCTCATGAAACATGTCTTTATCTCCGGTCATGTGATCGGTACATCCACTGTCAAGAACCCATTCCTTTCCTCCTGACATATATCCCCGAAGATTTGCCATAAGACCAAAGTGTATCATTGCATCATCAAGATCGAAGTCACTATCATCATCCTCATCATAGCATCCATGTTCAACATCGTCATGTGGTGGATCAAATCCTAGAGAGGGTAATTCATTAGAGTGAGTTTGACAATGATCTTGCTTATGAATTTTTATAGCTTCAGAAATAATATCACTAATAATTCCAACATCTCCTTTGGCGCGCATAAGGTTTGTAAGCTCAAATAAACGATCACCAAACATAGGATCACTAGTATTCATCTTACTCAAGGCAATAGACTTATGGAGAATTTCATCTAGATTTTTCAAGGAATAATTTGGAAAGCGTTCCTCAAGAAATTTCCATATAGTGTAGGCACACTCAAGAGTAGGCAAGTTTCTAATCAAATTTCTAGGCAAGCCTCTAGTGATAAGATTAATAGTTCTAAGATTCCTAATCCTGTCAATTGACTCATCAAGAGTAGGATGCATAGTATCAACATGAGGTGCACAAGGGATAGCAATGTACTTGTTCAAATGAAATTGATTGAAAATTACAAGCATCTCATGTTTCCACTCATGAAAATACTCTCCATCAAGTATAGGTACTCTATGTCTAAGACTCCCCAAAGTAGACTCATCCATCTTCCTCCAATGGTGATTAAACCAAGGCAATGGATACCAATGCTCTGATACCACTTGTAGGACCTTGAGAAGAGGTGTCTAGAGGGGGGTGATTAGACACTAAGTAACAAAGTTGCAGTTTTTAACTTCTTTAAGTTTAAGTGGAGTTTAGGCACAAGTTTAACATTCACAATACATAACAAGCCAGCATGCAAAGAGTATATGAGCAGCGGAAAGTAAAGCATGCAACTTGCAAGAATGTAAAGGGAAGGGTTTTGGAGGATTCAAACACAATTGGAGACACGGATGTTTTTGTCGTGGTTCCGATAGGTGGTGCTATCGTACACCCACGTTGACGGAGACTTCAACCCACGAAGGGTAATGGTTGCGCGAGTCCATGGAGGGCTCCACCCACGAAGGGTCCACGAAGAAGCAACCTTGTCTATCCCACCATGGCCGTCACCCACGAAGGACTTGCCTCACTAGCCGTCACCATGGCCGTTCGATGCAACATTTTTGGCTCTGGGGGACACGTGGCCTCATCTTGCACTAATCGGCGGAGGAGCAAAAGGTGGCGTTGGGTCCCCAAGTTGCTCCCAAGGGCCGCCGCTCCACATTCCACCTCGACCTCAACGTCATCCACTGCGCCTCTGCAGAGAGCTCCAGCAATGGCCAACTTTCCCATCAATGTCATCCCCTACCTCCCGCCGGGGATGACCGTGGAGCTCGGGCCGCCAGATCGCAGGGTGCGAGACGATATGTTGACCGGCTCCATCCCTCCACCGCGCCATGATTTCCTCGCCATCGCTGAAGCCAACAGAGTCATCCCCTTCCATCGCAAGGTAGTGCTTTGTCACATCATTGAAGGTTTGCTTCATGAATCTGAGTTTTTCCCTACTGAAGCTAGTGCTCATCCACTGGGGGTTGCCATTTTTGATTTTGTGAGCATGATTGTGAGAGATGATGTAGTTGGCATCACATTTGAGGTTGATGAGGATGAGTTCAATGAACATGTGGTGATTTCTTTCTTTCCCCATGATGCTGCTCTTAATATGAGGGTTACTTCATTTGGGCCGGAGATATGGTTGCTTTATATTGGATTCCCATATGATTACCAGACACAACACTACATGCATAAATCTGTGGATAAGTTTGGGCAGCTGATTGAATGGCATAATCCTAGTGGAGACCATCATTTTGTTCTGCTAAAAGTTAGAGTTATCCACCTCAAGTTTGTCCCTAAGAGCCTAGTTATGCGTCAGCTTGGAGGCGCACGACAAAGCTGGACAGTTGCTGTCACCATGCTTCGAAGCAGTGATTGGAATGCCCACATTCCAGATATCCCGCCGGCTACTGAAGATCCGCCCCCAGAAGATGGTCTTCCACACCCTCTCCATGGTAACAATCTAAGTGCTGAACAAATATATCAGATGCAGCTTCATAACTGGATTGCCCAGAATGCTGCTGCTAATGTGAATGAGAATGTCGCAAATGACATTAATGCACAGGAGGATGCTGCAAATATTCAGTTTCAACCTCAGTGGGAGGTTTGGCCTCCTTCTCCTCCGCACTCACCTCCGGCGGTATTCAATTTTCAGACTTAGATGGCAGGAGAAGGGCTGCAGGTTTACCATGGTGTTCACCCAACTAACAATCTGCAGGATAGCCCAGCTGTGGCTTGGAATGACTCGATCTAAATCTTCAGCAGTTTTCACTCTAGTGCAACACTGTCAGATTGTTATGCTTTGGTGCCACTGAACATCTTCAATCAGCTCATTTCTGTCAGTGGATCCTCTTTTGATGCCTCTGCGCCATGTGCCTCGAGCTCCAACACCCTTGCTCACAGGAATCTTGCGAGCACCCAAGAGGTAACACCCGTTGAAGTATAACTGTCTATTTCAAATGTTGGTCTACATCTGTAGGACCTTGAGAAGAGGTGTCTAGAGGGGGGGTGATTAGAGACTAAGTGACAAAGTTGCAGTTTTTAACTTCTTTAAGTTTAAGTGGAGTTTAGGCACAAGTTTAACATTCACAATACGTAACAAGCAAGCATGCAAAGAGTATATGAGTAGCGGAAAGTAAAGCATGCAACTTGCAAGAATGTAAAGGGAAGGGTTTTGGAGGATTCAAACGCAATTGGAGACACAGATGTTTTTGTCGTGGTTCCGATAGGTGGTGCTATCGTACATCCACGTTGATGGAGACTTCAACCCACGAAGGGTAACGGTTGTGCGAGTCCACGGAGGGCTCCACCCACGAAGGGTCCATGAAGAAGCAACCTTGTCTATCCCACCATGGCCGTCGCCCACGAAGGGCTTGCCTCACTAGCGGTAGATCTTCACGAAGTAGGCGATCTCCTTGCCCTTACAAACTCCTTGGTTCAACTCCACAATCTTGTCGGAGGCTCCCAAGTGACACCTAGCCAATCTAGGAGACACCACTCTCCAAGAAGTAACAAATGGTGCGTTGATGATGAAATCCTTGCTCTTGTGCTTCAAATGATAGTCTCCCCAACACTCAACTCTCTCTCATAGGATTTGGATCTGGTGGAAAGAAGATTTGAGTGGAAAGCAACTTGGGGAAGGCTAGAGATCATGATTCATATGGTAGGAATGGAATATCTTGGCCTCAACACATGAGTAGGTAGTTCTCTCTCAGAAAATGTATGCTGGAAGTGTAGGTTGAGTCTGATGGCCCTCTCCACGAATGAAGAGGAGGTGGAGGGGTATATATAGCCTCCACACAAAATCTAACCATTACACACAATTTACCAAACTCGGTGGGACCGATTCAACAGACTCGGTCGGACCGATTTAGTAAACCTAGTGACCGTTAGGATTTTCGGTGGAACCGACATGCAACTCGGTAGGACCGATATGGTTAGGGTTAGGGCATAACGTAATCTCGGTAAGACCGATTACACAAACTCGGTGAGACCAATTTTGGTAATAAGATTTCCAGAGAGTTGGTCAGGTAAACTCGGTTGGACCGATTACACAAACTCGGTAGGGACGATTTTGGTAATGAGTCAACCAGGAAGTTTGAATTGTAATCTCGGTAGTACTGATTGCTCAAACTCGGTGAAACCGATTTTTGTAATGGACATACACAGAGAGATTACAATCTCATCTCGGTGAGACCGAGATCCCTATTGGTGAGACCGATTTGCCTAGGGTTTGTGGCAGTGGCTAAGACATTTGAACTCGGTGGCGCCGGATAGAAAGAATTGGTAGGGCCGAGTTTGACTTTAGGTTTAGGTCATATGTGTGGAAGTGGGAAAGTACTTGAGTGTTTTGGAGCATATCACTAAGCACTGTGGAGCAAGAAAATCATTAAGCAACACCTCATCCCTTCTTGATAGTATTGGCTTTTCCTATAGACTCAATGTGATCTTGGATCACTAAAATATAAAATGAAGAGTCTTGAGCTTGAAGCTTGAGCCAATCCTTTGTCCTTAGCATCTTGAAGGAGTTCCCACATCCTTGAGTCCATGCCACTCCATTTTTGAACTTATCTTAAACATACTAGATAAAGTGTTAGTCCAACAAGAGATATGTTGACATTAATTACCAAAACCACCTAGGGAGCACTTGTACTTTCAACATCTTTCTATGCTTTGCCTGAGAACACATATGCTTCTCTTCTGCTGAATGACTGTGTACCAATGTTGAGGCTGAACACCTACCTAATAGCTGCTATTAGGCTGATTATTGCTGCTTATGGTCCCTAGAGCTCGGGTTTTGGCTTTCGTGACAGTACTGTGCAGTTTAATGTTAGCATTACTGAGAAAGAGGGTCAATTCTCCATTCTGTCTGCTACACGAACTGTCCAACACACTGCAGATTCAGTTCAGGTCACTGACATGATCCCTGGCAGTAGTGCTTGGGCTCTGCCTGTGGAGAAAGTTCTCTTCAACCAACATCTGACCTAGTTGTCGCACCACGTCCTCACAACTCCCATGTAGTCATCACAAAAATCTTGGATGAGATAGAGATACCTCTCAGGATGCAGCAACACTTTCAGTGGATACCATGACCACCTCTTCTGGTTCTGCTGCAAGTGACTCCAGTAGCTTGATTGCAAGTGGTGATATGAGCTCTCGGACAACAATAAGCAAGCGAGGGCAAAGCTAAAGCTCCAGAGTCTGTGATTGAGGTCCGTCGTAGCACCCGCTCTAACAAGAATGACGATTTCAAGATACCATCAGTTTCTGACAGCAAGGCTAAAACTTCCAAAGTCAAACCCAGATTTGTCCCTAGTGCTGCTGCTCAAACAAGCCAAGGTGTGCCTGATTCTATCAATTACGACAAGATCCCTCCGCCAACTCCAGTTCCTGTGCTGCAGCATATTGGGATCATAAAGTGCGCCATTCTGCCTGAAGAAATTACTTCTGAAGCTCTAACGGCTGAATCAGAGGACAGCCCCTCCAACGCTTAAGCTATTTGCTTGCTTTATTTCAGTTGTTGTTTTTACTTTGCTCTAGTTTATCATGGCACCTTTATCGAACTGGAATATTTTGTGCTGGAATGTAAGAGGACTAAACTCTGAACCTAAGCTTTTGGCCCTCTCAAATGCGATCTCTTCCAATGGTTGTGCAGTAGTCTGCCTGCAAGAAACAAAAAAAATCTCACATTGATAATTTGTTTCTGAAGTCTTGCTGCCCTCGAAGATTTGATAAATTTGCGTACATCCCCTCCCAGGGTGCTTCAGGAGGCATTGTCACCATTTGGAACAGTTCCATTTTCATAGGAACAGCGCTCATGGAGGATGAGTTTGCTCTTGTAATTAAATTTCGCTCCACACAATCGGCCCAAGAGCGGACCCTAGTAAACGTGTATGGCCCATGTCAGGGTGACCAAGAGTGAATTATACTGATTGGCTTCACACTCTGAATATCCCCTCCAATGAAGATTGGTTGTTGGTAGGAGACTTTAACTATATTCGTAGCGCTGATAACAGAAATAAACATGGAGGTAATCCTAATGACATGATTAATTTTAATGACATCATCCGCTCTCAGCAATTAATTGAACTGCCAATTAAGGATCGTGCTTACACCTGGAGCAACATGCAGACAGACCCCCTCCTAGAACAATTAGACTAGTTTCTCACATCTAATAACTGGACTTCATCTTACCCTAATACCCTAGTTATGCCACTAGGGAAACCAGTTTTTGATCATATTCCATGTGTTGTCAAAATTGAAACATCTATCCCCCGCAGCAAAATCTTTAGATTTGAGTCTTATTGGGCGAAGCACCCAGGTTTTATGGATTTGGTTCAAGCCGTGTGGACAAGACCTTTAAAACATGCCAAGGCAAAAGCGGCCACTTTACTGTGCAGAAAGTTCAAAGCACTCAGATATGTGTTAAAAAGGTGGAGCAAACGAATCTCTAAGCTTAAGGTGGCAATTGATAACTCTAATCTTGCTCTGGCCAACATTGATGCCCTCGAAAATCTCCGAATGTTATCTACGCCAGAACATAATTTCAAGAAAATTCTGAAGAAACACATTTTACGTCTCTTGAACTACCAAAGGCAATATTGGCAAAATAGATCCACCATTCGATGGGTAAAACTGGGTGACGATTTCATGAGCTATGCAATCAATTCCTTGAACTACCAAAGACAGTTTGAGAGCGTTAATGAGGGATTTATCAGACTCATACCCAAAGTTCGGTCACCAAAGACAGTTTCTGATTTCCGACCATTACTTTGCTCAACTGCTGCCTCGAGGTTATCATGAAACTGCTCGCAAACCGGCTCCAAAAGCTCATTCTTAAAATTGTTCATCGCAATCAATATGGATTCATCAAAGGTAGATCAATACAAGATTGTTTGGCCTAGGCATTCGAGTACATCCATCAATGTCAAACCTCAAAACAGAAGATTGTCCTGCTAAAAGTAGATTTCGCAAAAGCATTTGACACGATTGAGCATGATGCAATGATTAAAATTATGGAACACATGGGGTTTGATGCCAAATGGCTTGATTGGATCAAATGCATCTTCTCCTCGGGAAAATCATCGGTCCTCTTAAATGGTGTTCCAGCTCGACAATTCATTTGCAAATGTGGTGTGCGTCAAGGTGATCCTTTATCACCCCTCATCTTTGTGCTCACTACTGACCTTCTTCAAGCTGCTATTAATGACGCTTTCCGACAAGGACAAATACAGCTACCGTTCCAGTGACAAAACCAGCATGATTATCATGTGATCCAATATGCCGACGATACGATCATTATACTCCCCGCTTTCCCCGACCAAGCTAGGACAATCAAGGGCATTATTTCAGACTATGCTGATTCTATTGGTTTAAAGATAAACTTCCACAAGTCCACTCTAATCCCAAGTAACTGTGAGCCCGACTGCTACAATGACATCGCCTCTATCTTTGGTTGTAAGGTAGGATTTATGCCCTTTACTTACTTGGGATTGCCTCTTGGAATAACCAAGCCTATGGTTCAAGATCTCGTGCCTCTCGTTTGCACGATGGAACGAAGAATGACCAACACTTTAGCCTTGATGTCCTACGGTGCAAAGCTGTCACTCCTCAACACGATGATCACATCTCTCACCATCTTCGCTCTCTACACTCTCAAATTCCCACCAAAGATTCTAGAGCTGCTTGATAAAATCAGAAGAAAGTGCCTTTGGACAAAAAACACTGAGCAAGGGGATAAATGTAATTCACTGGCAGCTTGGGACATGGTTTGTCAACCAAAACAAAGTGGTGGTCTCGGCATAATCAATCTCCATATCCAAAGTGAGGCCCTCCTTCTCAAATATCTGCTTAAATTTTACAATCACCATGACCAGCCTTGGGTGGATTTGATATGGACAACATACTACACGCACAAGATCCTCCACGTGTCGGAACCATGCGGATCGTTCTGGTGGAAAGATGTGTTGAAACTCACCCCAATATACAGAGGAATTTCTAAAGCAATTGTGCACGTTGGTGACACGATACTTATGTGGAAAGATCTATGGTTGGAAACTCTACTGGAGGAATCACACCCGCGGGCCTTCTCATTTGCATTAAATGAGGATATTTCAGTCAGAGATTTCTTGGGATCTACTTTCCTCTATGAAATGTTTCACCTACCCCTTTCGGTGCAAGCACATGACGAAGTTTGAGATCTACAAGAAAAGGTGCTCCACGTTGGTAATCATGAAGATTCACATATCCATGATGCATGGGAATATTGTTGGGGATCGAAAGACTTTAAGGCCAACAGATACTACAAATTCTACTTTAGTGATGTGAAGGCCCACCAATCCTATCATTGGCTCTGGAATTCAAAAGTCACGCTGAAAATCAAGATGTTTGGGTGGTTGCTGCTCTCTGATTGACTAAACACTCGCAACATGCTCAAGAGGAGGCACTATAACATTGGGGATGACTTCAGCTGCCTTCTATGCAATCAACAGGTTGAAGAGGATGTGGAACACATGATCTTCCAATGCCCTTTCAGTAAAAACTGCTGGTCCAAACTAGGGATCACGTGGGAAGACTCTGGCTCAAGGTTGCAATGGATAAGTAAGGCATCTAACAGTTGGAACAAACCCATGTTCATGGAAATCTTTTTACAAGCAGCTTGGAGCATATGGAAAGAGAGGAATAACAAGCACTTCAGAAGCATCCCTCCTACTTACCACAGTTGGCTTGATAGATTAAAGCAAGACTTCACCCTCCTTCAACACAGAACTAGAGTAGACTTGAGAGACTTTATTCTCTCTTTTGTAAACAACCTATCACCCCATTAGCTAGCCCAGAACTTGGTCTGATTACACTCTCCCCCAAAGTGGTGGATAAGAATCTTGTAAATATGTGGTATACATTGTACTTTACCTTTTGAGTAATACAAACACAGTGGGAGCCTCTCCCACTGTACAAGTTCTCAAAAAAAATCTACACCGTTGCCGGCCAAGTCGCCGCCGTGGCCATAGGTGCTGCACCTCACAGCCAAGCATGCCATTGTGCTCAGAGCACTCCCAGGAAGCCTCCTAGATCCTCAGTTGGCTCCCTAGCGCCCCGCAGACTCATGCGCGTGCACCACCGTAGCTCCGTCGCCACCTAGCTCGCTCCTGCCATAACAACAGCCCACCGCAGCTCCCCTGCTTTCTCCATCAGATGTGCACGAGTGTCAGCTCGCCATAGAACCCAACCGCGGTCCAAACCGTGCCCTATAGTGTGAACCCGACGCGTCTCTACCGCTCGGTTTGGTCATCACCGGCCAAACTCCGGCGAAGTCGACGTGGCGCTGTCATTAGCCACTGATGACCCCGCTAATTAACCCCCTCTCTCACTGACATATGGGCCCCATGCCCGAATCAACCCCGGGATTTATTTCTGGTTTAGTTTAGATTAATCCAGCCGACACCACATGTCAGTTTGACCCTGCCACGTCAACGTTGACATGGCCCCACTGGTCAACCTTTGTTCCTGCCCTGTTACACTGATGTGCGGGGCCCATAGATCAGGTTTGACTTGGAACGAACAGTTGACCAGATGACGTCAGCATGACATGATGATGTAATGCTTTTCTGAAATTTTAAATAAATCATAAATGATTTATTTATTTCAGAAAAGGCCTAAAACTACTAAAAATCATAGAAATTCAATCGTAGCTCAGAATGAAATAATTTATATATGAAAATTATTAGAAAAACGTGAAGAATTTGTTTATGGCATTTTCATGCATGTTTGAAAAACTTATACTCACTGAATTGTACAACTCATTAAATGGCATTTTAAATGCTTTGTATGAACCTAATGAGCTTCATTCAATCTTGCTATTAGTTGCATTAGCTCAAATCACAGCATGTTGACATGTCATGATCATGCATCTTATTGTTGCATTGCATTGATTGTGTTGCTTTGTTTGCCCCCTCTTGGTAGCAGACGTTTCCGACGTTGTGATCGTTGACGCCGATGAAGAACAATGCTATCTTCAGAAGTGCCAGGCAAGCAAAACTCCTTTGATCACTCCGATACAATCCCACTCTCTCGCTCTTCCTCTCTTTTGCTGCATTAGGACAACAATAGTTCAACTGTTACATGTTGTGGTAGTTGAACCCATTCCTCTACACGACCTGTCTTTGCCCCAGTAAGTAGCTGAAACCCACTAGCATGAGTAGGAGTTGTTTCAGCCATGATGTGCCTACTCGTTCATTCTTGCTTGTTATGCCTTCTATGCTTAGAGTTGTGTCAGGTCTGATTCATCTGGGAGCTAAGTGTGTGAACACGATTTGATAAAGGTAGCGATGAGAGGACATGTAGGAGTACATAGTGGGTTGTCTCATTGAAGTCGTCCTCAGGAACTGAGTTCCGTGTTTGTGATCCAAGAACAGCTACTACCACACGTTGGGCCCTGAAATATGACCTCGCTCGACTTATTAACCCCCTATCCTCTGTCCAAGAGTTGCAAGTAGTTTCTAGTGTTTGTTGTATGCTGGAGGCCGTGCGTAGCGGTGACCCTAGGGGTGGGCTATGATGTAGTAGGCAAGTGGCACGGTGTTTCCGGGAACCCGTTTGGTGGGCTCGGGAACCCTGCACATATTGTTTGGGGCCATAGTGGAAACCTCGGTCGGACTTCCTTGCGGATGTAACTCAAATAGGCGATAAACCTGGACTAGAAACTTGTATGGTTAGTCAGGTCATTGTCTACACCCGCGTCGGCTTTCGCTTGAAGTCTGCCGAGCACATGTCATGTGCAGACGCTAAGTGGTGAAAACATGTGTAAAGAAGTACACCCCTGCAAGGTTATAACTGATATATTCGAATAGTCGCGTCCTCGGATATGGACTACTTGGAAAGCTTACATTGTTCATAGATAACTGAAAGTGGATACTCTAAAATGCACAAGATAAGTGTGACTGCTATGGATGGCCTTCTCGTAGGGAGATGGGAGCGGATCCATAGTGGTGTATTGTTATGGTGAATATGTGGACCCGTGTGCGCTTCCTCACCTCAAAAGAGTTACCAACAGTCGTAGTACATGGTAGCCACTGAGTCAAAGCTGGATTGCTCCAGTTAAACTCCACCACCCCTTTGTTGATACTGATGCGTATGTAGTTAGTTCTGATGTAAGTCTTGCTGAGTACATTTGTACTCATGTTTGCTTAATTTATATTTTTGCAGACAGACTTCAGTCTCACTAGTAGTTCTTCATGGGCTTCGACGACTAGCTTGGGAATCCTAGACAGAGGTCTGGTTCCTACGGAGGGTCTTGTAGATAGTCAGGCTTTTCAGCTTTCTTCCTTTTCAGTTGTCTGTATTCAGATATGTTTATGCTTCCGCTTGTTGCTTGTATGACCTGTATGTTGGGTCATAAGACCCATGTTTGTAATATCTGGCTCCTCGGAGCCTCTTGAATAAATACTTGAGTCGTAGAGTTTTGTTGTGATGCCATGTTGTATTTACACATATCGAGCATATTTGTGTGTATGTTATTGAAATGCTTGGTATGTGTGGGATCTGACACCTAGTTGTTTATTCTTGGTAGTCTTTCTTATGGGGAAATGTCTCCTAGTGCTTTCATCCGGAAAACATGGATTGACCAGCATGTGTCCTTCTTTGCTCCTATGTTTGTCCCCATGGGGAAATGTCATGCGGTGTTTACCGGAGTCCTGATAGCTTGCTACAGCCCAGCTATATTCGCTGCTGACCGACACGTGCATTCCTGGGTCATGTATGCATGTCCCTGTAAGTTTGTGTCACCTTGGGTTTACGACTAGACATGTTGGCACGGGTTCTCTGTCATATCGATGCTAGCGACACAATCATATACGTGAGCCAAAAGATGCAAACGGTCTCAGTCTAGGTAAGGCTGCAGTCGTGGGAATACCGTGCGTGAGGCTGCAAAGTGACATTGTGTGTTACATGCTAAATCGGTGTAACTTAAGATCGGAGTCCTGACAATAAGCTAAATGCCTTGAGCACTAGACAAACCTAGAGAGGCTCTTTTTGGTAAATCACCACTAGCGTTTTCTGCACTACTGAAAGCCAAAGGTAAGCCAAACCAATTTCAACGTGTCCTCTAGCTATACATGAGTGTGTGCGTACGTGAGGGAGAAAGATAGAGAAGTAGTTCCCTTCCCACATGGTACCCACGTAAAATAAAGTTGCCCGAATGCACAAACCCAAAAATGGCACAACGCTTCGATCAAGGGCTAACACTTCATCAGGATGAGAATATAAGTCGGTCAGGGGAATTTTAGGCCATCGATTTAACTAGCGAAACATGTATAATAAGCCAAGAAAAATTTAAGTTCAGAAACTTTATTCAACAATGAATGTAGAGATATAAATTTATGGCATATACAAGACATTTTCCGCTCGACCTGAAGACCCTTGGTCCGGCTTATATTCCTATCGGGACGGAGGAGTATAATAAGCCCCAACTTGCACCATTAAACTAATGCCTCCACTTGCGTGCATAAGCATCAACGTTCTATATCATCCTTCTGTCTCATGAAAATCGCTCTAGCATCACTTCCGTCCATTGTATGTATGCAATGGGCATGTGGACCCTCCTAACTGCCAGACCCCATATGCTAGTGACATACACAAGACTAAATTAGCCATCTCGCTCTGTGCAAGCATCCCTTTTTCTTTCTTATTGAAAAGGTAACTCATGTTTTATATTTGAGTTAAATACACTACAGGTGCCCTAACTTGTCCGGCACAGTCAGTTTGGTGCCTAAACTTGAAAAATACACAAAAGTGGTGTCGTAACTTGGCTGGGCGTTCAAATACGGTGCCTCTGGACGTATGCCGCCATATCGAGTGCCCGCGTGGCATTCCAGTCTGTCACTGGGCCACATGTCAGTGGTTGCCTACGCGCGTTGTGAGATATGCATGTTTTTTTTGTAGAAATGCCCCTGGATTTTAATTAATTCTCGTAAAAAATACCCCTTGATTTTAGTTAATACTCGCAAAAAGAACCAGGAAACCAGCGTACAGGGAATTCAAACATGGGACATCCTTGTTGCCTGACAATCGAGCGGACCAGGCGGCCACGGTCTGGTTTGCGCTTAATTATCAACAAGTAGTTTATATAGATGATTGCACGTATCGCTCTGCATATGCTTTTACTGGAGTAGTTTTTATTTATTTATTCCACGTTACTATCTTGTCTTTCTTCGAGTGATGTTTATGTTTAGTTTTCATGATACATAAATTTTTTCATGTCAAAAAATAAAATAATTATCAATATATAATTTTGTTTATTTGTATCTCTATTCTATTTCCATTATAGTGTACTTTCAAGAGATAAACATGAACTTTTTCTAAAATTGATGTGGAATTAAAGAGTTGAACGTATATTAAAAACATGGTGAGCATTTTTTAAAAGACATGTTCATGTTCATGTTTTATTTTCATATTATTTTAGAAAATGTTCACCGTGCTTTTTGAAAATGTTGAATGCGTATTAAAAAATATTGTGTAATATTATTCTTAAATTTCTACAAACACGCTCATGTTAGTACATTTTTGGAATTTATTATTGTCACACAATAATATTTAATACACGTTGAACAGTTTTTAAAATGCAATATTGTCAATTTTTCAATAATTGTGTATTTTAGAAATAGAATGAAGATACACAATAATTGTTCGTCCTTATGGTCCTCAATGAAGATGCATATATTTACACAATAATTTTTAATATACGTTCAATTTTTTATGTCCACATAAATTTTAGAAAAAATTAATGTTTATATCTTCAATGTACACAATAATGAAAATAGAGTAAAGATATAAAATATACAATAATGCGTATGATAATTATTTTATTTTTTCATATGGGAAAATTTATGTATCATGAAAATTAAACAGAAACTTCACTCGAAAAATATATGCAAAGCAATACGCGGAATCGTCCATATCAGTTGCTAGCTAGCAGTTAAATGTAAACCAAAGTGTGGCCTCATGGTCCACTTGTTTGTTAGGCAACCAGGATGTCCGTGGTTTGAATTTCCTTCATGCGAGCTTGTGTTTATATTTTTGTGAGAATTAATTAAAGTACAAACGCGTTTCCGTAAAAAAAACAGCTTGCGTCTAGCATGAGTACGATGTTTTTCGATAATTAACTAAAGTCCAGGGGCATTTCTGTAAAGAAAACTACACGCACAGCTCACAACGCGCCCGCAGCCACTGACATGTGGCCTAGCGACACACTTACATGCCACACGGGCACTTAATACGGCGGCATACGTCGAGATGCACCATATTTGAACGCCTAGACAAGTTATGGCATTACTTTTGTGTATTTTTCAAGTTTAGGCACTAAACTGACCGCGCCAGACAACTTAGGGCACCTGTAGTGTATTTATCTCTTTATATTTCCTCTTCGACCATCTCCAAAGACCACTAGCCTGCTAGCCTATCCCTTTCTCATCTTCCTTTGCCGTCACTTGCTCTCTCCATCCATCTCCTCTCTCCTCAACTCATTGGGTTCCATCTTCTCCTCCTCCCTCCTGCCCACATGAGAAAGCAACATCAACAAGGATAAACAACCACAACTATCATAAGGAAGGAAAGAACACCTCGCCTCAGCTGCTTTCTTTTCTTCCCACCCCACACATCCCAAAAAGCAAAACCTCATTCTTTACTCTCCTCCAAGAAAACAAGCACCACAAACCCTACACAAACGCACACTCTCTCTTCTTCCGATCCTCTTCCTCCGGCCTATTATCATCATCACAAGCACCACTTCTTCTCTTGCGTCTCCAATTTCTTAATATTATCGGTACTGTTATCTAGCCATTATTTTTACTCTTTTTAATGGTACTATACTCCCTACTTACTTATAATTAGCTCTTCTTCTACCCTAGAGAATGGCAGGACTGGATTTGGGAACCAACTCCTACCTCCACCATCACCAGCAGCTTCACCTCCGTCACGATGACGGTGCCGGAGGATCCGACGACGGCCAGGACGCGCTCTCGCCGGGCGGCGTGGGAGGGAGCACAGCCGCAGGGGCTGGGATAGGCGGCAGCGAGGTCGTGGGGCGCCGCCCACGCGGCCGGCCGCCCGGATCCAAGAACAAGCCCAAGCCGCCAGTGATCATCACAAGGGAGAGCGCCAACGCGCTCAGGGCGCACATCCTCGAGGTTGCCGCGGGGTGCGACGTCTTCGAGGCGCTTACCGCCTATGCGCGTCGTCGGCAGCGCGGCGTCTGTGTACTATCCGCGGCGGGGACCGTCACGAACGTGACTCTCCGGCAGCCACAGTCTGCCCAGAGTGGGCCAGCTTCGCCGGCGGTGGCCACGCTCCATGGAAGGTTCGAGATACTGTCCCTTGCCGTTTCTTTCCTCCCGCCTCCGGCGCCTCCAGGGGCCACCAGCCTCTCGGCCTTCCTAGCAGGAGGGCAGGGTCAGGTGGTTGGTGGGAGCGTTGCCGGTGCGCTCGTCGCGGCCGGGCCGGTGGTCGTCGTTGCCTCGTCGTTCAGCAACGTGGCGTACGAGAGACTGCCGCTGGAGGACGGCGACGAGGTGGTGCCTACACCGCCACCTGCGGGGAGCGACCAGGCCGGCGGTGGCATGCCGTTCGGTGTTGATCCGTCGGGGGGCTCGGCAGGAGCTGGCCTCCCGTTCTTCAACCTGCCGATGGGCATGCCGCCAATGCCCGTGGCCGGGCATAACGGCTGGCCGGGCGCTGCCGGTGGCGTCGAGAGGCCACCGTTCTCGTGATGGATCTTGGCCGGCGGTGAGGACAGCAGGTGCGTCCGAGGACACGGACGTGTAGTTGATCGATTATCTCTTTTTCATTGTGATGAAGGAAATCTCCTGATATTTTTTGCGTTAACCTGATAAATAAATTTGGTTGGTGTTAATTTGCTGATCCCTGTTTGTTTAATTGGAATATATGTTGCGTGAACGTGCACTCATAAATTCACCAATTTAAATTAGTATTGTTGTTCATTCTTGGAATGGTTTGATGACGAGTTAATTTTTCGCATGACGCTGCAACACATGATCGTTCTTATAGTGCTAACGGCCAGCTCAAGATTGTTGTTTTTTAATTCATACTTCTACTTGTTTGATTTCGTTGAACATATACAAGCAGCTAGATCCATCGATTGGGTGCCATTTTTGCTACTATCTATTCACTTGGAGATGAGTTTTTTTGCTTCTTAATGCTTGCACTTGGTTTTCCTCTCATTTGTTGATTGAGATTAATGCTATATATCTCGCATCTGGATGTTTACAATGGATAATGGTCTCAGGTGTGTGTTTCTACAACGAATCCCAGCTTAATCGATCATTTCCTTATATTACTTTTTCTTGCGGAGTCCTTATATGACTTATTTACTCTAGATCTCTCTAATATTGTTCTTAATTAGCCAATTAGCAAAGAACAGCTATATTCAAGTTCCTATTCCCTGATCCTCCTTTTCTTCAAGTTAACCAGCATATATCAATTGATGGGTTCGAGAAAGCAATGTGTGATAGAATTAGTATTGTGATGAAGTTTGCCCGAAGCAAAAGAAAATATCTCTTCTTACTTAATTCATGTTTTCCTTAGACTCTGGGGAAAGAGCGAACAGCTGGGGTAGAACATTGCTTCCCTTTTGCACTTTAAGCTTGATTTCTCTCAAAAGGAAGGTACTAGGGTCACAGCTAGATTGGCTAATCAGTGTGCAAAGAATGAAGAAGAGGCTTACTTCATGTATGGCATGCACTCTTCTCTATCTAAACATCTAAACATGTAAACTAGCTTAGGGAGGAGGGGAGGGGATGTATCCAATTAATGGAGCCGACAAACCAAAAGCACACAAGTACATTCACATTGTAATGTTTGATATTCGTCGGACTCTTTTTCTCTTTAAACCTACAAAAAAGGAAAGAGATAGGATTTTCAGCACCCAGGTGCCCCTACACCCTCTATGAACAGTAAATTCAAAACAAATTAAAAAAACAAAAAAACTGAAACTTTGGGAAATCGAACATCATGAAACTTTTGATGATCTTGCACAGTTTTAGCTCAAAATAACATTTGAAGAGCACTCAAATAAAAAAACAAAATCATGTTTCAAAGTTTATGTACATTTTTTAGCAGTGATTTTGTTTTTTTGGCGAGGGCTCCACGAAGTTTATTTATTGCTGAAACTTTGCATGAACATCAAACCTTTGATAATCTTTGATCTCTAAAAGTTTCAGTTTTCTTTTTCAATTTTATATGAATTTACTGTTCATGAGGGTGTATGGGCATCCGGGAGCTGTTAGACATTTCTCAAAAGGAAAGCGGTAAGGAAAATAAAACAACTATATAGTTAGTTGTATGAATTTATGGTTATTTAGCACTTACGAGATAAATATGAAAAGCTTATCACCACATTATAATTAGTTACGGTCGTAGTCCATCTTAGTTCTATAACAGTTTGGATCATCAGGCTACCCATAATGGGAGTATCACATGAAGTATCATGTATGCCAATTAAGCAGTTTCGTTAAGGTGACATAAAATTAAATGATACTGTAGAAGAGATGATTGAATATCATATATGACAATAAATAAGGTCATCAATTATACCAACCTATAATATTATGCATTATGTAGATAGTATCATACACAACACTAGTATCATATGCATGATACTTTCCATTACGGACAGCCTCAAGTAACTCAATAGTACTTACTTCATAATTCATTTGATTGGTGTTCAGGGGGACTAAAATATACAGAAACGAATTAATGCATGTGTAGCTCAGAAGGGCCATATGCACAGTGTTTATTTAAAATGGACAGTACATAACTACATGTTTTTGGAAAAGGAGTACATAACTACTTCCTTCGTCCGAAAATACTTGTCATCTGGATGAAAAAAATGTATTTAAAACTAAAATACATCTAAATACATCTTTTTTATTTTTTTGATGACAAGTATTTTCGGACGAAAGGAGTACATAACATCATACATTTATTAGGTTTTGGAGTAGATTCACGTGGGCATGGAAGGATCCTATCTAGACTCCTTGATTTTCATCGCTCACCTCACAGCAAAGTACCCCCTCAGACTCCAAAATAACACGTATACTTCTTTTTCTAAAATCAACTGGTGTAATGTTTTACCAATTTTGCAGGAAAAATATTAATAATTACAATACTATTTACACATAGTATGAACATGGATTTGTCGTGTATTTAATGATAGTAAATTGGTATTGTAATTGTTTACAGTTTTCTACGAATTTTGTTACTTTTGTACAGTTTGACTTGAGACAAAATGTATAGGTCTTCTGGGTTTTTTTAGAAAAGAAGAAAGACCCCCGACCTCTGAATCTCAACGATGCATGCAACCACTTTATTAATTATTCATAAAGACCTTACAAAGTAATACATCAGTAAGTCTGAAGCCACCATCTTGACAACATCTGTCGCTACTCCTATACATTTGATGAAGGAGTGTCGATAGTCCGAGCCGAATACCAAACAGACCTCGCACCAACTGTAAAACCGGAGGCCCCAACCAAGCCACATTGCCGGGTCTGGGCCACACATCGGTCCAGCGCGCTCTCAGAAGCCGCCGTCGCCATCTTCCACCGATCCACTTTTAGAGCAGGTACTGACGCATCGACCTTGCCAGTCCTGTCGTCGACGTCACCACGACGCCAGACAGCACCATCCTCCTACGCGAGTCCGGCAACACGCATCGGATGCCGAGACTCACTACGCCACGCCGTCGAGATCGCCGTCGTCGATGCGGAGGAGGTAACACCACTCCACCTCTGGGCCCTTCCAGTCAGCACCTGCTTCAAAACGATGCCCCAGGAGTGAAAATGACATCAAAGATGTCGTCATCGTTTGATCCAAAAAGCCCCAGATCTAGGGTTTCCCCAGGGACGTGGTTCCGCAACCTGCAACAACGACGCCTCGAAAAGGGAACGATGTCACAGATTCCTCCATCGTCCGTCGTCGTAGTCGGCGCGATTTTCACCGGAAGTCGCGTCACCCCGCTCTCGCAGCTGATTGGAACCGAACGGAGCCTCGCCTTGAAGACGAAAGCCGCCGTCAGCATATGCCGACAGAGGGCCTCCATCCGCCCCTCACCGGTCCCTCCACGCGTCGCCGGCCGGACGAGGCCGCCGTGACGGATTTGGACGGAAAGACGCCAGATCCACAGCCACCGCGGCCACCCAACACCCGATCGGGCAAGCCAAGTACAACCCACCGGCCATGGGGAAACTAGACACCGCCGCACGCCAGGGTTGCCACCCTGACCGGGCCAGGTGAAGACACAGGCGCCATCACGAGATCGATCCGGGCAACAAGGCCCGAATAACTCGTGGTCGATCCGGTCAGCCATGTAGAACCTCCTCGCCGCGCTGACGAGAGGTCCGTCACCGGATCCACCGCGCAGGCTTCAACCATCTCGCCGGGAGCGGTCCGCGGCGTCCAGGGCAACGCGTCGCCGCGAGGAGAGAGTGCCAGACCGCAGCCTGCGAAGGCGAGGGACGGGCCGGCGGCGGGTAGGGTTCGCTCGTGCCGCCCCTGGAGAGCGACGCGAGCGACGGGTTCATAGGTCTTCTGTTTGGAATAAGAGTACTAGCTAAATGATGGATGCGCCGAACTATGATAGATGAACTGACTAGTACTCGTATTTCTTTTGAAGCGACTTTCTTTCTGAAGGCATGACATGACTGTTTTGGAATCTTTGCGATGCCTCCCCTCAAATGGTGTGCATGCATTCCCAGAATGAGCAAAACTAGGCATGCTTTCCCACTGTACAACACAACTACTACTGTACTCTATCGTAGAATATCGGCTCTCAAGTATTGTAGTACTATGTCATCTCTACTGCGTCTGTCTCCAACTTCACTTCGATTCGATTCAACGGTGTCATTTCATGAGCTACATGTGTCCTTCGTTCCATTGCTGTCCTCTTTGTGCGTGTCTCATCGATCGATGGAGTTTGTTACAGGTCGTAGCCCTTTTTATCATAGCTACATGTGTTTTAATTTTAGTTCTCTCTGAAAGATCACATATAATCCGCCCGCAAAAAAAACATATAATCAACTAAGACTAATATTTATCATGCTGGAACTTCAACAAGCCGGAAACAACCCAGTATTACTCATAGTAACTGTATGTTTATCACTATTATCATATTAACTGTATGTATATCATTTCATGCACGCGCATATATAGAACAAATCAATTGCACCACTACCATCTGCAGTACTTTTTTTTGGCAACACAAACCCTCAAAGAGGGTTTCAGATTTTATTGCAGTACTATTGATGTTCTATGTTGATCTACACAGGTTAGACCTCTCAGGGCACTTAGAGCATCTACAGCCACGATGGGCAAATCCGGCCCCTCAAACGTCTGCGGACGCATCCGGGCGCGTTTGCGGGCGCTGATCGGGCACGCCTCATATTTACCACTCTACATATGCGTATCTCATATCCGGCGCCTTATATACATACTACATGTACAACGTTGAACTACTCTACGTGATCAAACAACGAACAACAAAAATCTGCTGCAAACGAACACAAGATCGGCTGCAAACGGACATTAACAAACTTTGCAACATCCAAAAGATCATCTTAGTTCGTCACTGGACAAGTTCTTAAACTTCTACAACTAAACACGATATAAACATATGAGGAGGGGGCGGGATCACCACTTCCTCGCCAGGCCTTTGCCCATCCGGTTGTCGGCGCAGCTGTAGGCGTTCGTGGCTGGTGGAGGGTCTTGGTTATCCGAGGAGGAGGTGTAGCCGCCGCCGTCATCGGAGTCGGAGAGGACGATGAGCCCCTTCATCCGCCGGACCGCCCTGTCCTGCTCCCGCTTCAACTTGGCGTCCCGAGCCGCCTCCGCCGTTGCCTTCTTCGCCTCGCGCTCCGACTACTCAATGGCAAGCCGGAGTGCCTTGACGTTCTTCCGTCGGAGGCGGCGAGCGTCTGTCTCCATAGTCATGAGGGAGCGAGGGTAGACCCATAGGAGGAGCCGCTCCTCCCCGTTAGGTTGCCCCACCTGCATCCCGCGGCGGCGGCGCGCGGACTGCTCCGCCGCGTCCCTCTCCCGTGCCTGCTGCCTATCACGGCGTGCATCTCCAGCTGTGGAGCTTGCGTGCGGGCGGCGGCGCGGGCACGAGCACCCACCGCTGCCCGTGTAGAGGAGCGGCCGGCAGGGGAAGGAGACGGCGCTGGGGCGGTGCGGACTGCATGGTCCTAGAGAAGCTGCGCGCGAGCCAGGAGGGTCTAGCTCCGGCGCGGGAGCTGCGGCGACGCTCCAGATCCGGAGCTGCCGCCGATGTCCACCTTGGACCGCTCCAACACAATGCGGAGGGCCATCTCCTCCTCGTAGTCGAGGTCGGAGCCGGAGTCGCTGCCGGAGCTGGACATCAGAGTCGATGGGATCGAAATCGGAGAGGAAGAGGAGAGGACGAAGCTAGAGAGAGCGATCTAGGGTTCAGAGTGAGGTGCCCGGATTGGAGATTTTGTGGGACAGTTGTGGGGCCGGTGGTGGGCCGGGCCTGTCAGGTGGGCCCGCCCTAGCATGCCCGGGCCGCCCCATATCCGCCCTAGATTTTGGCCGGATATTGATACGTCCATTCTGCTTCATGATTTCTTACTGTTATTTATAGTGTTTTTAATCAATATAACACTTTGTGAAGCAATTCTAATGTTTTTTCTCTCTTAATATGCAAGATTTACATGATGAGGGAGATTGCCGGCAGCTGGAATTCTGGACGTGAAAAAGCTATGTCAGAGATACCTATTCTGCACACCTCCAAATGAGCGGAAATTTCATGGAGATTTATTTTGGAATAAATAAAAAATATTGGAGAAAAGAAATACAAAGGAGGCCACCTAGGTGCCCACGGCGCGCCCTGGTGTCTTGTGGGGCCCCTGGCCAGCCTCCGATGCCCATCTTCTGGTAGATAAGCCCATTTGCCCTAGAAAAAATAAGGATAGGACTTTCGTGACGGAGCGCCGCTGTCTCGAGGCGGAACTCGGGCGCCGCTGTCTGTTATGTTAGCATACATTTCAGTTGTCTCTTTGTCATACGTATCCGTGCTCATGATGGCACTATTTTGTGTCTTCCTGCCTTCGTCTCATGCAAGGGTGTTGTAGCGCACATCTCCAACAACGCAAGATTCATAATGTCTTACCCGAGTATCAGGACCCATTGCTAGTGAGTAAAGGGCATCATCAACTGCCTGCCCATCCTCCCGCATCTTCTTAACCTATGGTTAGAAAATAGACAAGCTGATCATCTTATGTACTCAATATATTAAAAAAACTGACAGTGCACTTCAAAAGCTTACATGGTTCTTGAACCATTTCGCAAATCCTGCCATAACCAGTTTGTCAATGTTTCTTGGATTTTGCGGCAGTAACTCCTCTTTGTACATGCTGCACAACATAGTGATCGCGTCAAACATCTAAATATATAAGAATGTGCTGCAAGTTTAGTAGATTACGATGTATAAGCTGCAGTACTGCACTTACTTGATATAAGGTAGTATCTCAGGACAGTTATTCAACACATACCAAACCATTTTGTCCAAATCTTTAGGTTTGTCCTCTTGTCGACTCTTCCCTGTAACTCGAACAGAATAATCGAAAACATTGAGCCCGGGATTGTCTTCACCCACCTCTTTGCTAAGCTGGTTAGCTGTTTCAATGTATTTTGAGCAGAATGTCAACGCTTCTGTAGCAATGTAGGCCTCTGCAATGGAACCCTCGGGTCTAGCTCTGTTCCTAACATAGCCCTTGAAAGTGCCTAGCTGCCTTTCAATAGGGTACATCCAGCCATACTGTACTGGACCTCTAAGTAGTGCCTCATCAGGTAGATGAATAGCCAAATGCACCATCACATCAAAGAAGGCTGTAGGATATATCTTTTCAAGGTCGCATAGGATAGTTGGTATGTTGTCTCTAAGACGCTCCAAAGCATCTATCCTGATATTTCTACTGCAGAGTTCCCTGAAGAATTGTCCCAACTGTACAACTGCTCTGTATAAGTCAGGGCGGCCCAATCCTCTAAGGATAACAGGTAAAACCCTTTGAAGTAGGACGTGGCAGTCATGAGTTTTCAACCCTTGTACCTTGTGTCCATCTACACTGACTCTCCTTTCAGGGTTGGAAGCAAATCCATGTGGGAATCTCACACGTGACAGGGCCTCGCAGAATTCTTTTCTTTTTACCTTGTCCAAGACGTACACAGCTGGTGCCATATCCCGTGGTTTACCTTCATCTTGCACCTGCAAATCCTTTCTGATACCCAGGTGTGTCAAATCAATCCTAGATTTAAGGTATCTTTCGTCTTGCCTTCAATGTTAAGAAGTGTGACGATAATGCTGTCACATATATTTTTCTCGATGTGCATCACATCAAGATTATGCCGCAGATCCAAATCTTTCCAATACTCCAAGTCCCACAAAGTGGACCTGCGGGTAAACAATAATCTCTCTTCTACCGTGCCATGCTTCCTTTTCCCGCTACCATTACCAGGATGGTTTCCTGGTGTAATATGCCTGACCTTCTCTAATTCCACTTGCAACTCATCGGCGGTGAGCCTCTTTGGCGCATCACGGTTTTCATGCTTTGCATTGAACACATGTCTTCGGTATTTTGTAGGATGCGGCTTGTCCTTGGCAAGGAAACGGCGGTGTCCAATGTAACAGATCTTGCTAAGTATTGCGTATGACAGCGGATTCTTGTCACAGCGAACACATGCATTGTAACCATGTGTCGTTCGCCCTGACATAGTGCCCAAAGCCAGATAATCATGGATGCACCAAATTACAACATCACACAGAAAGAAATCAGCTGGTGGGCTGCTATATAGGTCTCGAGTGAGAACACCCTTCCATAGCTGTTGAAATTCCTCCACAAGAGGCTCCATAAACAAATCAAAATCCTTTCCAAGACTTTTTGGACCTGGGATGAGCAAGGCCATCATGTAGTTTGATTCTTTGGTGCAGACATTTGGAGGCATGTTGTAAGGGATAACAAGCACTGGCCACATGCTATATGTGGCGCTCTGGTGGCCAAATGGGTTAAATCCATCTGAAGCTAAGCCAAGTCTAATGTTTCTCGGGTTAGCAGCAAACTCTTTGTGTTTATCATTGAAGCTTTTCCACTCACTACCATGAGATGGATGGCTCATTACATTCTGATCTCTCTACTCCTGGTTCCTAGAATGCCACAGTACATCCTCTCTTGTTTCAGCATCATGAAACAACCTTTGCAATCTTGGTGTAATTGGAAAATGTCTCAGAACATTATGAGGAACCCTCTTCACAGCATCGCCATCTTTCCATCTTGATGATTTGCATTTCGGGCATTCACTTCAGTTGGCATAATCCTTCCGGAATAGAACACAATTATTCTTACAAACATGTATCATATCATATCAAATTCCAACTGCACGAAGGAAATTCTTCATTTTACTGTAGGTGTGTGGCAGCTCAGACGCATCTGGGAAAGATTTGCGGAAAGCAGCCAACATCGCATCGAATGATTTGTTTGTCATTCGCTCAGATGTCTTCACCTGAAGAAAGGTGACCATAGCTGAGAATACTAATAGCTTATTTCCTGGGTTGATAGCAACGTTGCATTATTCCAACATGCAGGCCCACCGTTTTTCTTCTGCAGGTGAAAGTTCATGGAATGCATGAGCATTTCGTAGCATTGTTTCAATGTTGGTCAAACTCACTGGCTCCGACACCACCACCTCCTCCTCCTCTTCCACCTGAGCATCAGGCAGATCAAGATGGTGATCTGCTGCTTCCACGTTGTCACTAACATTGACGTTCATAGCTTCACCATGATGAACCCACCTAGTATATGTGACCGACATCCCATACAAGTGTAGATGATTTTGCACAGTTGACTGGGGTCTTCTAACTGAATTCATACAACTGCTACACGGGTAGAGCACATCTGATTTCGGACCACCGTACTCAGCTCTGATAAAGTTCATGAAGTTTTCAACCCCCTCGACATATGCAGTGGAGAATCTTCGAGTAGAAGTTATCCAAGTCATGTCCATCTGTTAGACATACAAATTAGTTCTTCTACTAGATATTACAGGAAAAACATATATGCTTTTTTATGAAGTCCAGAAAAAATACCTAGGTCGATGTCTAAAGCTATGGCAAGATATTTGGACGAGCAGATCTAAGTAACGAAATATATGTAAAGCTAATTCAGCAAACAGATTTGAGTGCTAAATTATGGCAGGCTGTTTCAGCAGTCAATGAGCCCGAGCACACAGCCATAGAACTATCGAAGGCCATCGCAGCAACAAAGATCGAGTATAAAACGGTGTAGAGCTATTTCACCTAACAGATTGGCTACTAGACCATGGCAATCTACGTCACAATAAATATATGGCAGGATATTTTAGCAACTAATTGGCCTTGGCATGCCATCTCAGCTAAGCAGATTGAGTGCAGAACAG
>NC_041393.1:330022887-330023252 GCF_002162155.2 Triticum dicoccoides | reverse complement strand
GCAAGGAAGCTTCTTAAGCAGAGCATATTGACAGTAAACTACTTCGGCAAACAGTGAGATTAACAGCGTCTACCAGCTAACATTCAGCGCTACACCGACATGAACGGGGCCTCAGTCTAGAATGCGCGTACCGTGGGAGAAGCTGACCGCCGTGCGTCTCCACATGAACGTCGCCAGTGGTGATGGCGCTGACCGCCGTGCGCCTTCACAAGAACGTAGCCAGAGGTGGCGGCACGGCTAGAGGACGGCAGTCGATGAGAGTGTATTGTGGGAGCGAGAGGATCTTCGTGCGTCCCCTCGATGAACCGCGGCACCGACGTATCAGCACGGCGGGGAGGGCAGCTTTGGCGGAGCGAATGGAGTGG
>NC_041393.1:330014250-330022698 GCF_002162155.2 Triticum dicoccoides | reverse complement strand
GGGGGAATTTTTGTGTTGGGGGGGGGGAGGATTTTCGCGCGGTGGGCGGGGGGAGTTTGGCGCATGGTCGGTTTCTCCAAGTGCAGTCCCACGTGTCAGTGAAGAGGCAAGCCGAAGTGCGTTCCGTTTGCGAGAGCCGTGTGCGGGACCGAACATGTGTGAGGTGCAATGCGACCGCGACAGGAGTGTTGTGAGTGTATCGCCTTTTTTCCTTTTAAACTAGGTGCTTCACCCCCTCAAACAAGAATGTTGCTTCGCGCGATCCATCGATACTACTACTCGTAATCCAGTAATCTCGACTAATAAAACGACGCGGCTGGGTCTTTTCCCGCGCGATATGCTGGGAGGTTGGCTTAGTTGGGTTTTTTAGATTTTTCTCGATTCAATAAAAAGCAGAGTTGGTGATGATGGTGTGCCTGTCATCCTGCAATATATGCCGTCCGATCTATATCTAACGGATAGGAAGGAAACTATGACAATGTACCCGCACTCCTCTCCACATTTGCAGATAAGGCTTTCCCTCGTTCATCCTTTTCTCCCACAAGAGCTTGATCTTCCGTGCACTAGTACTCCTACAATATGTATATTATTGTGAAAGTTCATATACACTGGCCAAGATTAATGCAAACACGGCAGATTTTCATTACATTTCGAACTTTTATAAGACAGAAAAATAAAAGAAACTCGACCCTAAAGCTATTCTACGGCGGCAACCGACGTCCTCCATCTGCGATCTGTATGTACGGGGGCGGGGTTCAAGACCCGTGAAGTGAAGGTGTGGTCTCCGGCGAGGAAGAGTAGAACACGGGATACAGACCAGCCAGTTGGCACACCATGCCTTGCCGCCTCCCATGCCCTACTTATCCTCGGAGGAGTCCCCGATCTTGGCGGTGCCCGACGTTGGACGGCGGCAAGTAGGATGCGTGGCTGACGGTGATCCCGTTGTCAGCTGCCAGCGTGGCCACCGCTTGTGCGGTCGCGTCCGCGTCCGGCTACCTCGAGCTTCATCCCTGAAGACAAGCTCTCCCGTAGAGCGTTCGCACTTGCGGTCATGGCGGATGTGGTGTCAGGTAGGAGGATGATGCGCTATGGTGTGGAGGTTAGCTAGGCGTTGCCACTTTAAGTAGCGCATTCCGGTGAGGCCAAGCGTCCGGGTGCGTCATTAAGTCGCCGGAGTTGGTTCCTCGGGCACTGAGCCTCTTAACGACAACATATGAATGGACGGCATGAATGCGGGTAGCTGGCGCCGGCTGGGAATGCACCGCGCGACGGCGCAAGGGACGAGGGCTTTGGTGTGCCAGGGTAGTCAGCTGCGGTCGTGGCAATGTTGGAGATGCCTTTTGCTCAAATGCGATCTCCGCATGTCATTGAAAAATCAAAACGACCCGGCATGGTCTTAGGTCCAGAGGATGCAGTTGGCCACGCTACACCACTCCGCGGACGCGTCGCGGCGCCCCGTGCATCCTCGACGAGCCGGGTGTTGGGGTGTGTTTGGATTGTGGCCAAAGTGCACCTTATCAAAATTTTGGTCATGAGCCAAAGATTGGTCTTTGTTTGGATGGTTGCCATTTCTTTGGCATGCCAATGAACTCTAGCCAACTCTAGTTCATTTTTCTTGCCAATGTCGGCCAAATCACGGGCAACCAATACCTCAACCAAAATTTTGGCTACCCAATGCTTTGATGGGGCAACCTTGGGCACAAACCAAACATACCGTTGGTCGTGCCACAGCATAAACGCCACCCTCGGCACACTGAAACCGACCGTGTCTATCGACGATATGAGCGTGTCGCTCACCGCGGTCACCGTTTCCAGAGGCGGTGCTGGAGCTGCGCCCCGTTGTTGGCCCCAAAGACCCACATGAACGGTTGTTGGTGGCGAGGAGGTCGTGGGCCAGCTCCTCCATTGGACTAGTCTGCGCTACATCGTCCTGACGGGTGTGCCCCACATGTCGGTTTCCCTATTTTCCCGGCCATATTCGAGCGTCAGTGCTTCACGTTGTGCATTAGGCCTTTCACTATGTTGGCCAAGCGAGACAACTTATTGTTTATTTGAGCCGTTCAAGTTTAATCATGTGGCGTTTGCTTATTTCTCATTCCTCTCCAACCCTCTTCTCCATCGATCATGTCGCCCTCCAGTCGAGTCCATCCTCCCGCATGCCTCATTTGAACATTCCGCCGAGTATCATTCGCATGTACCCACCCTAGTCCTCTTTCAATAGATCTTCGGACCCCGAGATGAAATCGAGAGGGAACGAGTGGGGGCACGTGATACCTAAGGCGGATTCAAAATTTTGAACCGGTGATCATAGCATCCGCAAATCATATATAAAGGGTATTCAATGTTCGTTTCGTTTTTGAACATACAATATACTCCCTCCTATCCTTTCTACCTTACATATAAGTTTTATGTGTAGTCAAAGTATCTATACTATGATAAAAAAGGTATCAACATTCAACAATGCCCAATCAATATTGTTAGATTCGTACGTACTCCTAGATTTGTACTCGAGATGGTTTTCAATTTGACTATTGACAAGATTAATAGTACTCCTTTCACATAGGTGAGTAAGTCATCTTAGGCTGTGCACCGTGACCAAGGAGGAGGGGAAAACGAGACACATTAATGTTTATTTGCTAATTAATAGTATTGCATGCAATGAACTCACCACTACATGTCATGTTTGATAGTCTCAGGTCATTAAAAGCATTGCACACCCTCATCGTGTAAGTCATCTTACGAAAACCAAATAATCCCAAAACACTTAGGCACGGTGCATTAACTTGTACCTCATTTCTTGTTTCTTGATATATCAACCAATAAGAGATGTGGGGTGTGCATGTTTTTAATAACCTGAGGCAACAAACACGACATGCACGGGTTAGTTCATTGCATGCAGTGCTATTAATTCGAAAATAAACATTAAGTTCTCTCATTTTCCTCTCCTCCTTGGTCACGGTGCACAACCTAAGATGACTTATTCACCTAGACGGAGGGAGTACATGAGATGTATAATGTGAAAATTATATCATTGGAAACTCCTTTCACATACGAAATTGACCATATGCTTTGTGTAAGTTGCATGTCATATATTATTACTCTAACATTTGGTCAAAGTTAGCCTCGAAAAACGCATTAGACCCTGTATGCTTTGTGTAAGTTGCATATCATATATTATTACTCTAACATTTCTGTAAATTGCATGTCATATATTATTACTCTAACATTTGGTCAAAGTAGTATGGTGGAAGTGGATCCTCTGACGTAGGTATCCCTGCCTTACCCTCCCTTTTGGTCACTTACTGGCAAACCCCATGCTTGCTAGGCCCCGCATGTCAGTTACTCAATGGGTTCGGCCATGCCAGGGGATCCTCATCCGTAGTATACTCCCTCTGTTTTTATTTACTCCGCATAAAACGGAGGGAGTGGTGGTATAATAAATGACACGGGCGGGGGAGGGGGAGGGATGTCGGTTTGCTCTTAACTATGGTCCCACAAGCGAGCGAAAACGCAAGACGAAGCGTGTTCCATTCGATGAGTGACGTGGAGGGTCTAGCGTGCCAGGCTGCAATGCGAACGCGACAAGAGCGATGTACAGTCAAAACCGATTGAGCGGTCGTCACCGGAACCATTATTCACACCAAAACCTTTGCTGCTCATTCTACGCCAGCCACTGCCCTAAAACCACACCAAATCTCTAGCCCATTCCCCCACCTTTTGATCCCCTAGCCCGCATCAAGCGTCCCCTAGTTCGCTGGAAAGCCATGGTGCGCCGCAAGATCACTTACTACAAGATGTTGATGCCGGAGCGCCACGTAGAAATCGCGGCGGCGGTCGGCGCCACAGACCTCCGTTCCCAAGCTCGCTTTGTGGCGGGCCAATCCCTGAGTTCTCTGGAGCCAAGCTACGAGGAGGAGGAAGCCGATCCAATGTTCACTGCGGAGGTCGCGGCGCAGAAGGCCCCGGATGGGTATGAGACAATGGACGTCGACTTCGTGCCGGCGTCCGAGTCCCCCATGGTGCAGGCGGACCAGCGGTTCAAATGGCGATACTAAAGGAGGACCGGGAGGCAGAGGCTCAACTCGACGCGGAGTGCGCGCATGCCGCTGCCATCGAGGCTCTCCTGCAGGCGGAACCGGATGTCGTGGATGTGAATCGGGCGGCGGAGGCTCAACTTGAGGCAGAGCGCGCGGATGCCGCTGCCATCGAGGCCCTCCTGCAGGCGGAACCGGACGTCCTGGACATGAACCGGGCGGCAGAGGCTCGACTCGACGCAGAGGGCGCGGATGCCGCTCTCATCGACGCCCTCCTGCGGGCAGAACCGGAAGTCCTGGACTTGAGCCGGGCGGCAGAGGCTCGACTCGACGCGGAACGCGCGGATGCCACTCTCATTGATGCCCTCCTGCAGGCGGTACCGAAAGTCCTGGACTTGAACCGGGTGGCGGAGGCTCGACTCGACGCGGAGCGCGCGGAAGCCACTGCCATCGAGGCCCTCCTGCAGGCGGAACCGGACATCCTCGACTTGAACCGGTCTGTGCTCTCGTCCGTGCAGAGCGCCCGCACGCTCCGCTTGAACGAGTAGCTGGAGGCCGAGGACAACCACGATGCGGAGACACACGTCGGCAGCGATGGCTGGTTCGCGCCGGCAGCCAAAGACGACGAGGCCGTCTCTTTCCGCGAGCAGTGATAGTTTTTCTTCATGTTGTTGTTTTTATTATTATGGATCTTTTGCTGTGTAAAAACATACTATTTGTTATGCAAGTCGCCTGAGTCTACCATTTCAGGCGGTTGGATGAATATCCTACGTTTCCTAACCCTTCTTTCCTTCTTTCTCACCTCTTCTTCTTCCCCAACAGACCACCGCACGGGCCGTACGGATACTCCGGTTAGATAAACATACTCTATGAACGAAAATTATGTGTCAGCGATAGGATGGCTGAGTTTGGTTAGTTCACATGCGACAACACGTGTCAGTGAGGGTGCGTTCCCTTGGTTGGGTTTGCGGCGTGCAGGAGCGAAGTGTGAGGGTGCGGTGCGACTGCGGTGTGCAGGAGCGACCGTGTGAGGGTGCGATGTGACCGCGACAGCCGTGCGCAAGTGTACCTCCTTCTCATTTTGAAAACTTTAGGCAAGCTTGGCAAAAATGTGTGGCAAAGTTTGGCAATGCAAGGCCTAGACCCAAACAGGATAAGTACGTACTACCTCTGTCCGGGTTTATTGGTCCCCATTGTATTTCGTGCCAAATTTTGACCATAGATTAAACTAAGAAAATGTTCACGCATGTCACCAAACATTATATTTTTCAAAACTATGTTAAAATATGAATCCAATGAGATAATTTTTCTTGACATGCATTAACATTTTGTTAGTTAAATCTTTAGTCAAAATTTGGCACAAACTATAAAAGGGACCTATAAACCAGGACAGAGGTAGTACGTACTACGAGTACTAGTGTTAAAAAAGAAAGGCAGGATTTTCCTTCGATACAAATCCTCGTTTCACGTGTCAATTAATGCATTTTTTTCTCGAAAGACCAAAGAGCTAACCATCTCACTCCTCATCGCTTGATTAATGCAGCGCCATGCAAACGAACCTTCTCACTTCCGCATGCATACATGGGATATTAATGTCCTTAGTTGCTAACCCAATCAATTTTGCCTCGATTAGTGTTAGTGGCCCTTTGCAAATTGTAATTTTGATATACTAGCCTTGTGTACAAAAAATGGAGGTAGTAACTATATTTGAATTCCTTGCCCATTGCGGTGACGTCGACGACTTTTTTTTGAGGTTTGGCGAAGTGCGTTCGACTGAGAACACCATTGAGGGAGACCACGGTAAGTCATTCACAAGTGCCGCCTGCAAGCCGAGACAACCGTCTTATTTGCATCTAGGAAGTCCTTTACTAGTACTACTACTACTAGGAGTACTAGTGCGGTGAGATGGTTTCTCGAAGAAGACGATGGAGAAGCGGAGTCAGCGAAGAGTGAAATGATAGTTGCTTCGTCCGTGCTTTGTGATTTGACGCCTCACAGCTTTGTGATTTGTGATAGAAGGGACAGGGGAGTAGACTCTATGCTCTATACTGTACTACTCCTACATGCGTCCAAGCATGGGAGAAAGAGGAGAGACGTTGCATTTTTCTATTCCTTCAATCAATCAATCAGGGAGCTTCGGTTCCATCTTTTTGGCTTTGGTAACGCTGTCCACAATGGTTCCCACGATGCCAAAAGCTATTTTCACATTTGGCTACACACTGTGGATGCCCTTAACCGTACCACTTGGTTTTGATCCTGTGTGCTATCTATACAAATCTCAATTATATTGATCTAAAAAATTATAGAGTCAAAGATTAGTAAAAAGGAGGTGATTTTGCCGCGCGGATGGCGGGGGAGGTTTCTTATTTTCAGAGGACGTTGTCCTGGCGGTTTGCTAACATGCGGTCCCATGTGTTAGTGCTTTACCAAGCTGATCCGCGTCCCACATGAGGCAGAACAACGACAGAAGAAACACGTGGTTAAGTTGAAGAAGATGAGGGAGAAGCGACCAAGCTGATCCGCGTCCCACATGAGGCAGAACAAAGGCAGAAGCAACACGTGGTTAAGTTGAAGAAGATGAGGGAGAAGCGGATTCAGCAACGAGTGAAATGATGGTTGCTTCGTCCCTCCAACTTCTTTTTTTAGCATTATTACTTCGTCCCTCCAACTTAACCGCGGGAAAGGTGCAGCTTTGTGATTTGACGCCTCATTGCTCATTACTAAGCCGGCGCCATGACTGGGGTGCTTCACCCCGGCTGCTCTGCACTGTATTCCGGTATGGCACGTGGACCCGGTAGCTTGATCTCCCACATGTCGGTGAAAGGGACTAGAAGATTTATGAAAGCGAGCGCTCCACTCTTACGATGGAGGAGTAGATGACACGACGGCCCAGTGAACTGTCACTTGTACTATATAGTACTATAGTTTTGCTGTTTTGCACGATCCATCGATACAAACCCGATTAAACAGGAAAGGGCGGGATTTTTCCCGCGCGGTAGATGACACCGGCCATACATTTCAAAGGCAATTTTAATGTATGCAAACTGAATAATTATAAGTAACAATATGATATCTAGTAAAACTAAAAACACATATGATTTATTGTGTTAGATTGTAGTAGTAGTGCTGTATTGCATAGTTGTTAGATGTAACATGCGAGAACGTGTAGAGTTGTAGTTTTGGAGGGCCTACAGAGAGAAAAGCGTAGTACGGTCACCGAACTTCAGAATAAGCTGATTACGGTCACTATATACGTTTTGCGGTGATTATCCGGTCACTTGCTCACAGTTCAGCATCGGATTGCACTCTGTTGACCGGCCAAATAGTCTGCGTGGCTCCATATTGACTAGTTAAATTGACCACGTTCCTTGTGGGTCCCACCTGTCAGTTCGCATAGGGAAATGTTCAGATAAACACAAATTTACGCAGGCGCGACAACGCTCCAACCCGTGCGCGGGAATCACCTGGTTGTGTATGTTTCTGTCAGGGCCTGATGTGTGCGCATGCACGTGTACTGGTGTGTGCATGCATGCGTGCGTGTGTGCGTGTGAGTGTTGCGTGCGTGCGTGGCTGCGTGTGTACGTGTGAGTGTTGCGTGCTTGCGTGGGTGCATGTGTTTGTGTGAGTGTTGCGTGGATGGAGTTCGTGTGCATGCGTGCGTGTGTGTATAATCACCACACCAGCTCCTGTGTGTTAAAACAGACGGCTCAACATACCAATACAAGGCCACCTTATCCAATGTGCCCGCGGTCATGACTTCGCACCACCGTCAAAATATATTTTTGTCATTTGTTTTCATTCTTACTAGCAAGATGCCCGTGCGTTGCACGTAACATCAAGATGCATTTGTATGACTTTTTTATCTTGCGAGAGAAAAGGATGAACGAGGGAAGACCTTATTTGCAAATGTGGAGAGGTGTGTGGGTACCTTTTTGCAAAACTGCCATAGTTTCTTTCCTATCCGTCAGATATAAATCGGACGGCCTATATTGCAGGATGGCAGGCACACCATCATCACCAACTCTGTTTTTTATAAGAGTGTATTTTATGTATTTTATAATAGTGTAGATGTAGAGTAGATACAAGTCGACAGGTGGGCACGATGTTAGTGAGATAATGTGATGCAACACTAGATCAGGTGCCACGTGGAGCGTTCAACTGGTCAACTAGTCATGTCATGAGCAAATACAAAGTTGTGCGGTGAGCCCGTGACTGTATAATAACCACAAAACGTAAACGGTGACCGTAATGAGTGGATTATAAAGTCCAATGTATGTATCGTGCTTTCACTTCAAATACAATGATCGTCATTGCATATATCGCGAGAGAAAGATGAAACACGCGTGAATTTTCTGGGGGCTTACTTTTAGAGGACATGGAGATAGTTTTGTGTGCATACGTGAAAGGGGTGTAC
>NC_041393.1:329996339-330014010 GCF_002162155.2 Triticum dicoccoides | reverse complement strand
TGGGCACAATGCAATAAAAATTAGCGTTCGTACTCCTCCATATAACTTTGTAATGTTGTATATATGTAGAAACTCTAAAATAATTTTTTGGCCACACTTTATTCAAAAGGAATGTTGTATGCGAAATAAACGTGAAGAGAGAGCTTTTTATATCAATGGGGTACGTGATGTAACATGTGTGAATGTGTAGTTGATGCATTTGGCGGGGCCTAGAGAGGTATGTGTGTGTATTACGTATTCGAGAGAAGCATGGATAGAGGGGCCGATGGGGGGGTGGGAGAGATAGCATGATAAATGAGGGTGGTCTAGAGAGAGAGAGACGAATATGACATCACGACAAGAGATTCCATTCCCTTGAGTGTGTATATGCAATGGGGGAGGGAATAGAGGCACCAGGAGAATTTTTCTGTGTGTGTGGTGTTTGTGATGGTATGTGTGGGTGTGAGAAGATAATGAGACGTGGGGGCAGAGGGTGTGTCACCGCGTGAGGTCCGGTGGGTCGAGGTGAGGCCCTTTGTTCGGTTCCGTCCTGCGCCACATTGGTCGGCCCATGACACATTTAGGAAGACCCATGGATGACTAGTCGTACAAGACACAGATAGTAGAATTGTGAAGGACTCTGTGTCCACTGACAAAGACAGCTAGGATTTGTAACCCTAGGTTCTCGGACTAAGGTAACCCCTCTATCTCTGATATTACTATCCATCCAACCTAACTTTAAGGGGCATCCTACAGAATGCTCTGCTAGAATCATACTCGTCGATTAGGAAGAGAGGTGTGAGATAATGCGTGAGAGACAGGCGTAAAAATAATGTGCGTACATGAGACACGTAGGCAGGTCCATGTATATAGAAAGGGTCGATGAGGATTGTGCGTGTATATGTTTGCGAGAGGAAAAGTGCTTGTGATAAAGGTTAGTGAAAACATTTGTAAATGGTTACGAGAGGGAGGGAGGGTTATATCTAGAGAATATGTGCGAGAAAGACACCTCGGGAGAGAGTGTGTGAGCATGTGTGAGAGACCACCGATGGAGAGTGAAACTACACGTAAAAGACTGCTCTACACATTGATTAAAGATATAAATTGTATCCAAATATTAGGATGGGATCATGATATTCGCAATTCACGTAAGGAGCGGTCATTGATCCATCAGACATCTAGATTCTATCGAATTTGAGCATGTCTATGTTATTATTCGACACAATTGATCCACATAGTTAGTATTTTGAACTCCAGACAATGCATCGCTTTAGCAATCAAATATAAACGTGAGTATAGTTCATGTTGTGTGTGTAAAGCACATTATACATACGAAAGTTACACAATGGACATTTATAAATAGCTACCTATGAACTAGTATACATTTGAATTCAAACTAAGGTGGTTTAAAAATCGAAATCAACATGAAGTCCATTCAATTATTTGAATTTGATATCATGGCATTTGTAAAACATACCTAAACTATGGGGGTACCAATCTTTGCTCTGATTTAGTACATAATAGCATATGTAGTCGTGTACAAAATAGATTCCAATTTAGCTCCTCCATTCCAAAATAATCGTAGTTATAGGATTTTCAAGTGTCAAAATTCAAAAGGAAGCGGATAATTTAATGAGGTTTTCAAACATACAAGGTCAAATATAATGTTGTCTATTTAGGTCAATCCTCATAGTTCAAGAGTACTCTAAACGTGAATGCTTGTGTTCCAAAATTTCGAACGAAGCGCCAAAAGAGCCTCTACTCGCCCGAAACCGCGTGAGACCAATGTTTGGTAGTACAAGGAAATTACTTTTCTAATAACTCCGACCTGTGAAACCTACCGGCCCGACGTCCAAAGGTCTAAACCGGAGAAGGTTTGTAGCTTCATCTAGACGCCACGCAACCGCCTCCGAAAAACATTCATACACAATGGCCGCCTAAGCACACATGCACGCGGCCGAAATCGCTCCCGCCCACTATTTGGGACACCTGGGATTACCATCCTACCCCCGACCCGCAGTAGGTCCGAAATTTAAGAGGGGGGCAAAGTTTGTACTTTCCCCAAATTTCAAACAAGCGCGTCCCATCTTCTGTTCAAAAAAGCCAAAAACAAGCGCGTCCCAGACCGAAACATGGTTCCCCCCACCTGTCCGATTCCCCATGCGTACTCCGTGGGCGCCAAAACTACCTCTCCACCAGCCGCGAAACCCCGGCGTCCTCCGTCCGCCACCCCATCCCACCCATCAACCGCCGCCCTCCTCCATCACACCGGAGCCGATACCCCGATGTTGTCGTCCACCGCAACCTCAACTGCAACGCCCTCCACGGCTAGTAGTTGAAGCCGAGGCCGAGCCGTCCGTACCCGAGCCAGTTCAACCACGCCGTCCTGCACCTCACCGCTGCCGCTCCAACTTCGCCACCCTCCACCACACCGGAGTTGTTCCTGCTACACCGTCATTCACCACCTCAGATCTGCTTCCCCTCCGCCGACATACAGCCACGACAACACAGTCAACAATTTGGCCATGGGTTCGTCCAAGCCTGCACCCTCCAGAACATCAGTTTCCCCGGTAAAAACAAGAAGATCGGTGCGACATGTGGAGGTGACCACACCGGCAACCGAAGAAGGTACTCCTCTTCCCTTATTCGTGCAAATCTTACGTCTCTGCTTGCACGGTATTCATCCCACAGAAGACACTAGTTGACCGCTTCATCTTGATACTAGATGTTCCTAGTAACTCGTGATGCACAAGGTTTCTCCTCATATACTATTTCACCTTAGCTAGAGGTCCGTCGCCCCCCTGAATTTCAATTTCTAGCCAGTTGATTCCAAATTAACGGAAGCATTCCCCGGCATAACAGGTGCTAGTATGACTATTACGCCGGGGAAGCAGCGCCTTGGTGTTTATCTTATTGGCATCTGCGGCCTAGAGCTACTGGCGCCCGATCTGGAGGTTGGCCGGGATTAAAGGGATGGCTTGGGGGCGCTGCCAAGCACGGCGGTGGTGTGAGGTCGATGGGAGGGCGGGGCGGCGGAGGCACGGGTCTCGGCCGGTGGTCGCTGGCGGTTCGTGAAAGATCGTCACCAGTCACTGGCGGGAGGTAGACGAAGGCCATCTGCCCGTTCCTTATAGCTCGGACGGTTCATTAAAAAAATCTACTGACCTATTTATTTTCAGTCGACTGTTATCTTAGATATGACCACATGTGGTGGTGTGCTGGAGGAGTACCTGCATTTCATGTGCTCATATATTACAAAATCATACGGAGTAGAATCTAATTTTGTTTGCCATGCAATGTTGTAGAGCTATCATATGTCTCCTATCATTTATTTTTAAGCCACCTGCTATCTGCTACTTTTACAGTGCACTAGTTCTGCACACACTTCACCCATACTCTCACTATTGTGTTTTTATGCAAGGGTATTTCAGACTCTCCTGCCGAAAGAGAAGCAGCAAAGAAAAGAGAGACGTTGCTCCAGCTTGGTATACGGGTAGGCAAGACACGTTACAACGCTATAAAGGGTGCAGTGTCAGCAGATGGAGACGGTAAACGTAGCTCTGTAGTTGATGACCTCGCTCGCAATGAACCACCATCCCAGGTGCTTGCTTTAACTTCGCGGTGTCATATGTGGTTGCATGTTGGTGTCTAGCTTGTATTCGAAAGGCCGAAGTCGGTCTTTATTAAGATAAGGAATGATATTTTTTACATGAACCACCATCCCATGAGCACCAGAAGACAAATAGCTAGTCAGGGCACTGGCCGAGCTAGTGACAAGGCCAGCAAAGACAGACATCACCTGGAAGCCAACTAAAAAGCCGTGATGGTGGCGAAGCAGCCCGCCTCCCACCAGGCTCTCAGGTCCTAGATGATCATGTTCACCACTCCAGCCGGATGTCTAGCTTGTATTGCTTCCAATTTGGTTAAATTGCATCTGCTTAGCTTACACATTATACCTTTGAATATGACATGCCTTTCTATTTTTGGTACTCCCTCTCTCTCAGTTTATAGGGCGTGCACGTACCCCTAGGTCATCAATTTGACCAACCTAATACAAGTTATATATTAACAAAAATATACTAATATAAACTTCAGATGTTCTATTTTTAAAAGATATAATTTTTGTATTATATAGTTTATATTAGGGTGATAAAATTGGCAACCTAGGTATACGCGTAGGACTTGTAAACTGAGACGGAGGGAGTACATACTTGTACATCTGTGTATTAACCATGTTCTTACATAAAACTAATGTTCTTGTGGATCCCTCATCAATCACTTATGACGAGGCAGGCAGGCAAGGGGACTACTCCTCATTTAAAGAATGCAGTGTCAGCCTCTCGACATGATTCTCAAGAAACAAAAATGCTAGATGAAGATAGTGAACGCAGCTCTGTAGTTGATTACAACATTTCCCCTACACTAGCATTGCAGGTGCTTTCTCTAACTTGGCAGCATGATATGTGGTTGCATGTTGCATATGGTGTCTAGATTGTAATTCTTCCAATCTGGTTAAACTGCATGTGCTAGTCTGCTTAGCTTATACTCCTGTAAATGTGACATTATACCTGTTAATGTGACATGCCTTCCTGTATTTAGTACATAGTACATCTGTCTATTAAGCATGTCCTTACATAAAACTATTGTTTTTTTTGTATCCCTCATCAATCAATATGACGAGACACCTTTAGTATATGCAGTGCGATATTAGTTGCATCTTTCATATGATTTATAGCATGCACTGCTTCTAATTTGTTGAAATTCCATTTATGATGGGACGCTTTTAACTTGGCAGTCATATTGGTTGCATATTTCATGTGGTGTCTAGCTTGCATTGCTTCTTATTGCTGGAATGGTTTCTGCTTAGTTTACACAAACAGTTGTGAACATGCCATGCCGTCCTATTTTTCGTACATATTCCATCCTGGTATCATGTGTTTGCCTTACATCAAAGTAGTGATTGTCAGTATCATGCATGAATGAGTTCTGAAGAGAGAATTTTATTGCTTTTGCTTGTCGGTTTTACTTGACAATTCAAAATCAATAAAGCGGAAGGAAGTTAGCAAGGTAGCGGATAAAGGTGCTCCTTCCAAACGGAGGGTCTCTATAGTTTCTAGTCCTCCACACCCCCAAGATGATTTCCAAGAGAACACATGCATAGACACTCAACAAAGTTGTGTTTATGATGAGCACGTCTCCCCTAGTGCAGCATCACTGGTGCTCCCTCTAACTTAGCACTGTTATATGTGGTTGCATGTTATGTGTGATGTCTAGCTTGTATTGCTTCTAATTTGGTTGAATTCCATCTGCTTACTTTACACATTATACTTGAATAAGACACGTGTTCCTGTTTCTAGAACATACAATATCTGTCTATCACACCATGTTCTTACATCAAATTACTAATGTTGTGTAACCTGCAACAATCACTTATCATAAGACACGTTTGACTTCGGAGTGTGATATAGGTTACATCTCACATTCTTTTCTAGCTTGTACTACTAATTTGTTGAAATGGCACTTATGACGAGACAGTTTTAACTTGGTAGAGTGATATTATTTGCATCTTTCATATGGTGTCTAGCTTTCATTGCTTCTAATTTGTTGAAATGCCTTCTCCTTAGTTTACACATCATAAGATGTGAATATGCAATGGCACTAATGACGTGAGGCCTCTAACATGGTAGTGTGATGTTGTTTGCATCTTGCATATGATTTACTTCTTGTACTGCTTCACATTTGTTTAAACACCATTTATGCTGAGACACTGTTAACTTGGCAGAGCGATAGTTGTAGCATCTTTAAAATGGTGTCTACCTTCCATTGCATTGCTTCTAATTTGGTGAAATGTCTTCTTCTTAGTTTACACATCATAGTTCTGGTTATCTCTTCCGTCCTGTTTTTCATACATATTACATCCTCCTATCATGTGGTTGTCTAACATCAAAGTTTTATTCGTCTGCATCACGCATCAATTTCTTCTGAAGAACTAAATTTTATTCGTTTTTCTTGTCGGCTTGACTTAACAAGCCACAAAGAAAGAGGAAGAAACAGAGAATGGCAAGGAATGAGAAGAGGATGAATCCTGTAGATTCTGCTGGTACTGGTGGTGCAATAGAAGGTGAAAGTCCAGCGGAAAATTCTACAAACACGGCATCCCATGCTACATGAACTGCAAAAAAAGCCAAACAGAAACAAAAAGCTGCCACCAAACAAGCAGAGATAGCCCTAGTTCTTGCAACACCTACCACAGTACTACCAGCTGCACGACATACTCGTGCGTCAACTGAGCTAGCAGCATGTTCCCAAGCTCCCTTGCCACCTGACACTACTTCCCAAGCACTCTTGACACAAGACGAGTTGGCAATATCAGATGAACCTTGTGAGCTTCAATAGCAAGAAGTTAGTTGCTGGAGTCAATTTACAGTTGCATGCTTCTTTATATGTAGTCTCACAGTTTGATGTACACTAACACTTCCTATATTTGTTGTTGGACTAGCACCTAGGCGCAAGAGGAAACAAACATCAGGGATAATGCTCGATAGGTTAACTAAATCTAGAGGAGGAAGAATGGAGATCCGTTTTGAGGGAGGTTTAAAAAGGCCACGTGATGCTACAGAGTCAGCCAAGTTAGTATCAGAGGCAGCGGTTGCCATTAGGTGTCATGTACGTATCCTCCCAACATGGATTCAGTACAGGAATGACAAAGACGAAACCCAGTTCAACACCTTCCTCGACCATTTATCTGTAAGTATGGTTATGTATGGAAACTAGTAATATCGTCTTGCTCTGTCCCATACTTTCTGGGTTGCTGATAATGAGACTCCCATAATTTTCCAAAGATGAGGTTCAAGTTGGATAGCCAAGATGATGCAACCAGACAAGCTTGCACCCATGTTTTCAAGTCTGCTCTACGACAGTATCGGTATAACTTGAGGAAAACTCACTTTGAAGGCAAGGCTAACAGTGAACTTTCCCAAACATCTCTAGTGGAAAATATATCGGATGAAGACTGGAGGGGCCTTGTTAAACACTGGTCTAGTCCGAAGTATCAGGTACATTATATATGTGTGATCAGATCACATGTTGAAGTCCTATTGACGCATGTGCCACACAAATCTATCTTCTTGTAGGTGAACCGTTCAAAGAACAAGGCCAACCGTACGAAAGTGAAATTCCAACAGACGAGAGGATCTCGTAGCTATATTGCACACTGCAAGGCTCTTGTAATTAGCTATTGTTTCACTCTTTTTGTTGTACCATATTATCAGATCTATATTGACTTGTTCGAAATGCAGAGGAAAGCCCGCAAGGACCAAAAATTACCTGAACCAAATGATGTGAAATCTTCAAGGACTGTCACACCAGCAAGAAGGGCATGACTACACCAGTCAAAGCCGCTGTTGTAAGTCCTTAATCCTCATGCCTTTTAACTACTACTTACTCTGATTTTGTGCCTTGAACTGCATGGTTTGCAGCCAATGTCTATTACTCTTTTCAATTTTATACACCATTGTCTTAGTGTATCATTGCACCTTACAAGGTTTAAAAGGGAGGAGTGATGTTCCTTTGATCTTGACCCATAATCTAGTTCCGTGCTGGACTTGCCCACACAACGTTACAATTGCTTGTTTGTCTGTTCTCAGTTGTTTTGTGATATGAATGATGTCATACTATGCTTATTGTATTATAAACTTCGTCTCTTTATCCTTAGCCCTCAATACAATGTGAAGAAATAGACAATACATTAGTGATGGTACATGGTCATATGCTTGGAACCTGGTTTTATTATGTACTTTGCAATAAAATACAACTAATATTTTACATGGGTTCACCAGAATAAGTTCTGTATATATACCAAAGCTATTTTGTTTGGTTTTGCTGCCTCCTTAATATCTTCTGTTCTGGTACTACTAATGTAAAACCTCAACTTTTCAGCAAGCTATGGAAAAATGGTGGAACCGCCACCTTCTGAAGGTGGCGAGGCAACTATAACCGCAATGTCAGCTCTTGCTGCAGTGGGTCAGTACATGTCCACTAACAGTGCCAAAAGCATGTTCCTGCGTAATACTGGGTTGGTTGCTAAGGCAATATCGTCCAAACTGCCTCATGGTCAAGATATCCAAGCTCAAAGCAATGTTGTATCTGCGCTCCAGACACAAGTCCATTCCCTAACAGAGGCCCTTTGTGAAACAAGGAGAAACATTGCTCAATGTCGTCAAGATATGCATGGTTTTGAAACCAGACTATCAGACATTTGCTATGTTGTTCAGGAGCCTAGGGGAAATGAAGGCGAGGGTTATGGTGTTCCATCGGACAATACTGCATGAAAACGTAACAGTCAGGTCAAATGAACCGAGCTTCTGAACTTCTGGTGGTGCATTTATCTGCTAGACTGTTAAGTTTTATGCCAACCTTCCTTTTGTTATATAGTTGTAGTTTGTTTTGGTGCAATACAAAATTAATTCTTAACATGCAGCCACCGGCTGAAGAAAACAGCAAGCCATTTTTGTATAGTGTAGGGTGTTCCCTATATTTGCACTGGTGGCGATCTTTGATGCCGAGTGGATGTTATCTGTGCAATCGCCTTAATAACCTAGCGTTAGTTTGGGTCTTATTTATTTCCTAGTCTTCTTTTTCCCTGGTTTGCTAGTGGCCGCAACTACCCATGGGCCATATACGGGCCGTAGGATCCATGGGTCTCCTACGGGCCATCAATAAATGGGCTTGTAATCGGTGGGCCTCGGGCCGTTGATAAATGGGCCTAGGGCCATCGGATAAATTGGTCTACATGGGCCGTAATCAGGCGTAATTGGTATCGGCCCAGCACGATAACGGGTCGTTAACAGGCCGTAGGACTGTAAAAGCTTAATTCTGTCACAGGCATAACGGGTCGTTAATGGGCCAGAATATAGGACGGGCTGGCCAGAAATGGGCCGACTCTTGCCACGGGCCGAATTTGTCCCATTAGGGTAACCGGCCAGTAACGGGCCGACTCTTGCCATGGGCCGAATTTGGCCCATTTGGGAAACATGCCAGTAACGGGCCGACTCTTGCCATGTGCTGAATTTGGCCCATTAGGGGAACATGCCAGTAATGGGCCGGAAGTAATCGAGGGCCGAAAAGGAGCCCAAGAACATATGGGCCGTCAATAGGCTGAAAGCTAACACGGGCGGGAAACGGCCCATGTAAATCACGGGCCGTTAACGGTTACAAAGAAAATTACTGTTCGTTATAGGCTAGAGTCACCGTGGGCCTGTAAAGGGTTGAAAGATACGAAGGCCTCATATGGGCCGAAAGACGTCGTGGGCCATACATGGGCCGAAAGTGAAATGGGCTGGTGTTATATTCGACGGGCCACATGACGTAGTTGGGCCGATTTCGTTTAGTGCCTAACGGGCCGTAAAATGGGCTATTTGCGAAGAGACCGTTAACAGGCTTTTCATGGGCCAGCCCATTAACTTTTGACCAAGTCAAACGGGCCGGCTTTGTAAGCTAAATGGGCCAGTGGTGGGCCGTGGCACGTGTCGACATATCATAGGCACCTATCTGACCCACTGACGAGCTGACACGTGTTTCGTCCGGCCAATAAGAATTTTACACGTGGAAATTTCCCATTGGTCTGGGCTGTTAATGGGTTATCGGATCCAAATCCCGACCCGATAGCTTAACGGCGTTCCATTACGGTGGAAGCCACGTGTCCGTCACCCTTGACGAAAGCACTTATGTGACGCGCAATTTATCATCATGGAAGTGGACACTTCCGTGATGATAATTTTGGTAATGTCATGGAACACTTCTACGACAGCACAGGTATGACTATCTTGATTCTATCATAAATTTTTCATGGATGTACATGCATGACAAAAAACGCGACCTACTGTGACAAACACGTATCATCACGGAAGTGTATTTTTTTGTAGTGTATCCCATTGTCACCACAGATAATCACGGCAAGACATACATCAAGTGTTCTCATAAAAGACTCAATCCAATAAGATAACTTCAAAGGGGAAACTCAATTCATCACAAGAGAGTAGAGGGGGAGAAACATCATAAGATCCAACTACAATAGCAAAGCTCGGGATACATTAAGATCGTGCCATAGAGGGAACACGAGAGAGAACTCGAGAGAGAGAGAGAGATCAAACACATAGCTACCGGTACATACCCTCAGCCCCGAGGGTGAACTACTACCTCCTCGTCATGGATAGCGCCGGGATGATGAAGATGGCCACCGGTGATAGGATTCCCCTCAGGCAGGGCGCCGGAACGGGCTCCCGAGAGGTTTTTGGTGGCTACAGAGGCTTGCGGCGGCGGAACTCCCGATCTATCTTCTGTTCTGGAAGTTTTAGGGTACGTAGGTATATATGGGTGAAAGGAGTACGTCGGTGGAGCTACGGGGGCCCCACGAGGAAGGGGGGCGCGCCTGGGGGGTGGGCGCGCCCTCCACCCTCGTGAGCACCTCCCGTATCTCCCGACGTGCACTCCAAGTCCATCGGGTGGCTTTCCTTCCAAAAAATAACCTCTCCAGTTGATTTCGTTCCGTTTTGACTTCGTCTGATATTCCTTTTCCTCGAAACACTGAAATAGGCATAAAACAGCAAATCTGGGCTGGGCCTCCGGTTAATAGGTTAGTCCTAAAAATAATATAAAAGTGGATAATAAAGCCCAATATTGCCTAAAACAGTAGATAAAGTAGCATGGAGCAATCAAAAATTATAGATACGTTGGAGACGTATCAAGCATCCCCAAGCTTAATTCCTGCTCGTCCTCGAGTAGGTAAATGATAAAAAAGAATTTTTGATGCGGAGTGATACTTTGGCATAATTTCAATGTAAATCTTCTTGATTGTGATATGAATATTCAGATCTGAAAGATTCAAAACAAAAGTTCATATTGACATAAAAATAATAATACTTCAAGCATACTAATCAAAGCAAACATGTCTTCTCAAGATAACATGGCAAAAGAAAGTTCATCCCTACAAAATCATATAGTTAGGCTATGCTTCATTTTCGTCACACAAAGATGTTCCCAACTTCTATACCCCCGATGACCAGCCAAGCAATTGTTTCATACTTAAATAATCTCAAACTTTTTCAACCTTCACGCAATACATGAGCGTGAGCCATGGATATAGCACTATGGGTGGAATAGAATTTGATGATGGGGATTGTGTGGAGAAGACAAAAAAGGAGAAAGTCTCACATTGACGCGGATAATCAACAGGCTATGGAGATGCCCATCAATTGATGTCAACATGAGGAGTAGGTATTGCCATGCAACAGATGCACTAGAGCTATGAATGATCAACAAAAGAAAACTAAGTGGGTGTGCATCCAACTCGCTTGCTCACGAAGACCTAGGGCATTTTGAGGAAGCCCATCATTGGAATATACAAGCCAAGTTCTATAATGAAAAATTCCCACTAGTATATGAAAGTGACAAAATGAGAGACTCTCTATCATGAAGATCTTGGTGCTACTTTGAAGCACAAGTGTGGTAAAAGGATAGTAACATTGTCCCTTCTCTCTTTTTCTCTCATTTTTTTATTTGGGCCTTTTCTCTCTTTTTTTATGGCCTTCCCTTTTTTTCGTCCGGAGTCTCATCCCGACTTGTGGGGGAATCATGGTCTCCATCATCCTTTCCTCACTTGGGACAATGCTCTAATAATGATGATCATCACACTTTTTATTTTTCTTACAACTCAACAATTACAACTCGATACTTAGAACAAAGTATGAGTCTATATGAATGCCTCCGGCTGTGTACCGGAATGGTGCAATGAATCAAGAGTGACATGTATGAAAAATAATGCATGTTGGCTTTGCCACAAATACAATGTAAACTACATGATCATGCAGTGGCAATATGACAAAAGTAATGTATGTCATGATGATGATGATGGAAGTTGCATGGCAATATATCTCAGAATGGCTATGGAAATGCCATGATAGGTAGGTATGGTGGCTGTTTTGAGGAAGATATAAGGAGGTTTATGTGTGATAGAGCGTATCGTATCACGGGGTTTGGATGCACCGGCGAAGTTTGCACCAACTCTCAAGGTGAGATAGGGAAATGCACGGTACCGAAGAGGCTAGCAAAGGTGAAAAGGTAAAAGTGTGTATAATCCATGGACTCAACATTAGTCAAAAGAACTCATATACTTATTGCAAAAATTTAGAAGTTGTCAAAAACCAAGTACTACGTGCATGCTCCTAGGGGGATAGATTGGTAGGAAAAGACCATCGCTCGTCCCCGACCGCCACTCATAAGGATGCACAAGCCAGGTACACTTCATGTTTCAAATTCGTTACACAACTTTAACCATACGTGCATGCTACAGGACTTGCTAACTTCAACACAAGCATTCTTTGAATTCATAATCACCAAACTATCATGACTTTAATATCACTACCTCCATATCTCAAAACAATTATCAAGTATCAAACTTTTCTTAGTATTTAACACACTCATAAGGAAGTTCACATATCTTGAATACCAAGTACATTAATATTAAGCAAATTACCATGCCATTAATGACTCTCAAAATAATCTAAATGAAGTATGGGAGATCATCTATTTATTCAAAATAAAACTACCACCATGCTCTAAAAGATATAAGTGAAGTGCTAGATGAATAACAAAAACTACTCCGAGAGATATAAGTGAAGATCAATGAGTAGTCGAGTAATTATGCAACTATGTGAAGACTCTCCCATTTAATAATTTCAGATCTTGATACTTTATTCAAACAGCAAGAAAAGCTAAATAAAACTACATTACAAGGATAGCACAACTCATGTGAAGAAGCAAAAACTTAGGCTCAACCGATACTAATGGATAGTTGTTGAAGAAGAAAGGTGGGATGCCTACCGGGGCATCCCCAAGCTTAGATGATTGAGACTTCTTGAAATATTATCTTGGGGTGCCTTGGGCATCCCCAAGCTTGAACTTTTGTGTCTCCTTAATTCCTCTCATATCATGGTTTCTCTTTTTATGAAAAGCTTCATTCACAACAAACTCAACAAGAACTCGTGAGATAGGTTAGTATAAACCAATGCAAAACCTTATCATTTTCTACTGTAACAAATCACTAACATTATTATTGAACATTGAATAATAAATGCCTCTGCATATTTAATACTCCTATCCTCAAATAGAATCATTAAACAAACAAACATATGAAACAACGCAAACATAACAGCAATCTGTCAAAACAGTACAGTCTGTAAAGAATGCAAGAGTCATCATACTTCCCTAACTCCAAAAATTATGAAATAAAATTCCCACTGTAATAAAATTATCATAGCTCAATATACAAAAAAAATCAACATTATACCACTCTCTGACTTTTCTAGGGAATTTTTGCAACAGCTGTAAACTTTATGTTTTCAAACAGCAACATGTATACTAGCAAAATAAGCATGGCAAAGGCTATCCTTGACTTCTTTATTGAAACTAAAGATGCAAAACATTAATATAATTAACAGCAATCAAATAATAACAAAAGAAAATGACGCTCCAAGAAAAACACATATCATGTGGTGAATAAAAATATAGCTCCAAGTAAAGTTTCCGATGAACGAAGACGAAAGAGGGGATGCCTTCCGGGGCATCCCCAAGCATAGGCTCTTGGTTTTCCTTGAATATTACCTTGGGGTGCCTTGGGCATACCCAATCTTAGGCTCTTGCCAGTCCTTATTCCATAGTCCATCAAATCTTTACCCAAAACTTGACAACTTCACAACACAAAACTCAACAGGAAATCTTATAAGCTCCGTTAGTGAAAGAAAACAAAACCACCACATTGGTACTGTAATTAACTCATTCTAAATTAATATTGGTGTAATATATACTGTACTTCAACTTATCTATGGCTCATACCCTCCTATACTACTCATAGATTCATCAAAATAAGCAAACAACACATAGAAAACAGAATTTGTCAAAAACAGAACAGTCTGTAGTAATCAGTATCAAACGTATACTTCTAGAACTCCAAAAATCCTACCAAATTAGGAAGTCATAATAAATTTGTGTACCGTGGAGCAATCAGAAATTATAGATACGTTGGAGATGTATCACATGCCGGCTTTCTCTGCATCTACGGCCGGATCTGGATGGTCCATGTCCGCCGTTGTCGTCGGGGGAGTCATTCGGGGAAGGCGCCCGCCTGACCGCGGTGTGCTTGGTGCGACCCCTTGCCTAGTGGCAGTTTGGTGCGTTCTTCTTGTTCTCATCCGTTTCGTCACCGGCGTCCAGGTTGCTTGTGGATTCGTGCTTCGTACCGTTGGTGGCGGCAGCGACCGTGGCCCCCTTGCGGCCCACCCTAGATCGTGTGCCCGATCTGGTGGCTTGTGGGCCCCTCGATCGATCCTCTCTGGCCCCTTCTGGCCCTGTCGTGCCAGTCGGGCCGCCATCTCTTATTTCTTCTTCTGATTTCCTTCCGCTCTCCATCCTGGGCCCTAGGCCTCGTTCGGCCCATCCACCTCCCCACCTACTAGCCCGGCCTGTGTGGCCCCCCTTGCCCTGGCTTGCTTCGGCTATTTATGGGACCACAAAGGCTTCGTCCCCCCATTTCTAGGGTTTCCAGCCTCTCCTTCTGATCTCCCTCACTTCCGCCTTCCCATTACTCATTTCTGTAGATCTTCTCCTCCTCCTCCCCTGTCCCTCTCCTTCACAGACGTCATGTCCATGGACCGCTTGCGTGGCTCCTTGAGTGAGGCCATGTCGGGCCAGAAGCGGCGGCGGCAGGAGTGGGGTGACGGGCGGCTGATCTGGAGCTCGAGGTACCCCGTCGCTCGATGCTTGAGGCCGAGCAAGCTGCTCAGTCGAAAGTGACCTGCGACCTCGAGGCCTGGGCGGCGGGGCCCGAGTAGCTCCAAAGGGACGAGCGGACGCGGTCGACGGCGGCGTCTGCGACGGCTTTGGGTCGGAGGCGCCTGGATCTGGCGGATCTGGGCTGGATCGTTGGGAGGCCGCAGCGGCGGCTGGCGGATCTGGCCCGTGATGTCTACTACGCAACCTCCATCTTGTAGACGTTGTTGGGCCTCCAAGTGCAGAGGTTTGTAGGACAGTAGCAAATTTCCCTCAAGTGGATGACCTAAGGTTTATCAATCCATGGGAGACGTAGGATGTAGATGGTCTCTCTCCAACAACCATGTAACCAAATAACAAAGAGTCTCTTGTGTCCCCAACACACCCAATACAATGGAAAATTGTATAGGTGCACTAGTTCGGCGAAGAGATGGTGATACAAGTGCAATATGGATGGTAGATATAGGTCTTTGTAATCTGAAATTATAAAAACAGAAAGGTAACAAGTGGTAAAAGTGAGCGAAAACGGTATTGCAATGCTAGGAAACAAGGCCTAGGGTTCATACTTTCACTAGTGCAAGTTCTCTCAACAATAATAACATAATTGGATCATATAACAATCCCTCAACATGCAACAAAGAGTCACTCCCAAGTCACTAATAGCGGAGAACAAACAAAGAGATTATTGTAGGGTACGAAACCACCTCAAAGTTATTCTTTCCGATCAATCCATTGGTCTATTCCTATAAGTGTCACAAACAGCCCTAGAGTTCGTAGTAAAATAACACCTTAAGACACACAGCAATCAAAACTCTAATGTCACCTAGATAACCCAATGTCACCTCAAGTATCTATGGGTATGACTATATGATATGCATCACACAATCTCAGATTCATCTATTCAAACCAACACAAAGAACTTCATAGAGTTATCCAAAGTTTCTACCGGAGAGTCAAGACGAAAACGTGTGACAACCCCTATGCATAGATTCCCAAGGTCACGGAACTCGCAAGTTGGTCACCAATACATACACCAAGTGAATCAATAGAATACCCCATTGTCACCACGGGTATCCCACACAAGACATACATCAAGTGTTCTCAAATCCTTAAAGACTCAATCTGATAAATAACTTCAAAGGGAAAACTCAATCCATTACAAGAAGGTAGAGGGGGAGAAACATCATAAGATCCAACTATAGTAGCAAAGCTCGTGGTACAACAAGATCGTGCCAAATCAAGAAGATGAGAGAGAGAGAGACAGATCATACACATATATAGCTACTGGTACATACCCTCAGCCCCGAGGGTGACCTACTCCCTCCTCACCATGGAGAGTGTCGGGATGATGAAGATGGCCACCGGTGATGGTTCCCCCCTCCGGCAGGGTGCCGGAATAGGGCCCCAATTGGTTTTTGGTGGCTACAGAGGCTTGCGGCGGCGGAACTCCCGATCTAGATTTCTTTCTGGATGTTTTGGGATTTATAGGAGGGGTTGGCGTCGGTCTCACGTTAGGGGGGCCCACGGAGAATCCAAGAGGTAGGGGCCACGCCCTCCACCCTCGTGGGGCCCACGGGACTCCTCTCAGGTAGCTTTTCGTACCAATATTTTTTATATTTTCCTAAAAAATCTCTGTTGATTTTCAATGCATTCCGAGAACTTCTATTTCTGCACAAAAACAACACCACGGTAGTTCTGCTGAAAACAGCGTCAGTCCGTGTTAGTTCTAATCAAATCATACCAAATTCATGTAAAAATATTGTAAACATGGCACGAATACATCAAAAATTATAGATACGTTGGAGACGTATCAAGCATCCCCAAGCTTAATTCCTGCTCGTCCTCGAGCAGGTAAATGATTAAAACAATTTTTTTGATGTGGAATGCTACCTAACATATTTATCAATGCAATCTTCTCTAATGTGGCAAGAATATTGTCATGACCAGTTTTTCAATAAAAATGTTTATTGAGAAAACCAATCTTTAAATCCCAGTATAGGAAAAGTCATCCTTTCTGGTAGACAAAAGCTTGATAAACAGAGAACCAGTAGCATAAAATATATTACAGGGTTGAGCTGAGGCTGCTCAACAATTTATTACAGACTCGCCAATATATTACACATGGGCGGTTTTGACACAAGGGTGGGGTGGCATGCTACTAGCTCGAGGGAAAAGTGGTGGTGGATAACTTGACTTCTACTGGGAGTACATCGAGCGTCGAGGTGAGGCTCGATGAATTTATTCGGGGTTGCGAAAGCGGATAATACAATGACCAAGACAGGATCGCACGGGACTGACTGGGACTCCTCTAGGCATCGGACTCGCTATCAAACTCTTCATCCATGAGATCGCCTTCATCAGCATCTGGCCAAATCAACAAGCCAGGTGGGTACTTGAAAGTACTCGCAAGACAGTTCGGACAAATTATATAATCAAAGAATGCATGAATGCGTCATGAACAAAGTATGATACTCAAATAACAACGGTAATATTGCAGAACTTGATGTATCAAAATTTAATAACTGAAAACCGATCGGGTGTCTGGAGCGACGCCTCAAAAGGCAGATAAATAAAAATGCATGCCACAGTCGGACGTCTTAGCGACACCACATAAAGGGCTTTAAAAGAAATGCCACAGTCGGACGTCTGGGCGACATCACATAAAGGGCTTTAAAAGAAATACCACAGTCGGACGTCTGAGCGACATCACATACAGGGCTTTAAAAGAAATACCACAGTCGGACGTCTGAGCGACATCACAGACATGGCTTTAAAAGAAATACCACAGTCGGATGTCTGAGCGACATCACAGACAGGGCTTTAAAATAAATACCACAGTCGGACGTCTGAGCGACATCACAGACAGGGC
>NC_041393.1:329993928-329996018 GCF_002162155.2 Triticum dicoccoides | reverse complement strand
GGCTTTAAAAGAAATACCACAGTCGGATGTCTGAGCGACATCACAGACAGGGCTTTAAAAGAAATACCACAGTCGGATGTTTGAGCGACATCACAGATAGGGCTTTAAAAGAAATACCACAGTCGGACGTCTGAGCGACATCACAGACAGGGCTTTAAAAGAAATACCACAGTCGGACGCCTGAGAGACATCACAGACAGGGCTTTAAAAGAAATACCACCGTCGGACATCTGAGCGACATCATAGACAGGGCTTTAAAAGAAATACTACCGTCGGACGTCTGAGCGACATCACGGACAGGGCTTTAACAAAAGCAAATAACAGGTATGCCACCGTCGGACGTCTGAGCGACATCAAAGACAGGGCCTTGTAATAAATGTAAATAACGAGATTAGTCCATCCACAAGAATAATCTTTTAACCGGATTTATTACACATAAATCCCACCGGAGTTTTTGTCACTGAGGCTGATACCTGACAAGATAACATAATTATAGTACTTGAACAAAGTACAAGATAATTGAAAGATTGAGACTCTGCAGAGTTTGGAAGAACTGAACACAACCAATGGATCTCCGTAGTCACGAAGGACTAGTTCCGTTTACGGTATTTCAGTAGAAACACATTTAACTAGTACACACCCATTTCACCTCACGTTGCCAGGAATCACCCTGGACAACGTCCAAGAAAAACTTTGAGACGGGGAGGCCACAACCTCGAATAGCATGGGATCAAATTTCTATACGCGCGCTCTAAGGGGTGCCCCCCTCTCGGTGCCAACCGGAAACACCCATGCCCCCTGACCAGATGACGGGCTTTAATCCAGGGCCATGGAACCCTCATCCCGGCCTCTCCACTTGGTGTGTACCAGGAAAACGATTTGCAACTTACTATGCCATATTCCTTTCGGAAAACATGTGAGAGTATAGGATGGAATGAATGGGAATGTGAATTGTGTCATGACGACACGGAAGTCAAATAATCTGGCATAAGACTGGCATGTCACAACACTGCCATCTTACCCATCCTCATACCAACACATGGCTTTGCGAATATGTATCCAACAACATAATGCTTTCCGAAACCTACTTTCCGATTATGTGCATGAGATATATCATGCAAAGTGATGTTCATAAACATGCCATGACTATACTAAAATGCAAACATGCAACAACACTCATCATATCAAGAGTTCAAACATGCTTGCTTGGTTCGGAGTAGTCGGAGTCTAACTGTGCGAAGTTTGCAGCTCCGTCACCTCCTCCGGTATCTACGGTAAGAAAAATACGTACGCAACGTAAATACCGTGAGTGTACAGAAAAGTGTTCCAAATATTTTTCAAATAAATATGATAAAAAACTAGACAAAAATCTAAAGAGAACAGAAAAAGAATTAATAAAAAATACTTCTCTGATCAAAATTTATAAGAGTTTTGGTCCAAGGACCCATCTGTAATGAAACAGAAAATTTCCAGGGGGCTTTGCAGAAGAATCCAGAAAAACGGTTCAGAGAGGAAGCGTATTTGCCAGAGTACGCCTTCTGCAAATGATTTTAAACAAAACAAAAGAGAGGCTGACGGGCGGGTCCCACCCGTCAGGTTTAAAAGTTCAAACAGGGGAGTCGGGGCTCGTCGGCGCCCGAGAGCCGCGGTGGTCGCCGGCGGTGATCCACGGCAAGGCAGGGAGATCAGAGTGTACCTTCGTGATCAGGGCGCCATTCCGCGTCTGTGGGAGGTGGCGGTGGTCGCCGGCGAGTACCACGTCGGTGGCGATGCTTGCTCCGGCGGACGGTGATTTGGGTGGTCGGGGATCTCGCCGGAGAGAGCTGCGGAGGTGGAATTGGTGAGGGGGTTAGACTCGCGATAGTATGAGAAGGTATCTGACAAGGTTAGGGCGCCGGAGATGGCCTTACCGGAGTGAATCACGGTGGGGGCCAAGGCGGAACGGAGTGGCCGGAGTCGAGGAGGAAAGGCCCCTCGAGGCTCGTTCAGTGGCCGGGCGGGGTCTGGTGTGGTGGTGGAGTCGTGCGGAGGCGAGCGCAATCTCGGGGTGCTATATATAGCCGCCCCGAGGCAGTTGCCGAGAACGGGGT
>NC_041393.1:329975249-329993660 GCF_002162155.2 Triticum dicoccoides | reverse complement strand
CGTCGTGGATGTCCCCTGGTTCCGTTTAGATGCTGACCGCGCTGTAATTTGGTCGCTTAGGGGGAGTTTGACGGAACGGGGCGGCGCGGCCCCGTCGGCGGCAGAGAGCATGCTCTGCGTTTGCCGCGCCACGGCGACAGTGCTGCATGCGTGCGCTGGCAAGGAGGTGGCCACGCGGAGCCACCAGGATGCTTGGGCGGCGCCGCACGGCGTTGTGCCGCCGTTCTGCTTCCTGTCGGCCGCCACGGCGCTAAGGCCGCCGCAAGACACGCCGACGCAGGCGGGCCAGGGCGCCACCGACGCCAGGAAGGCGCCAAGCGCGCGTGTGAGGCTCCGGACAAGCAAGCCTGGCTGTGAGCTATGTGCCAAGCGCACTGTGAGCTCGTGACTGAAGTTACTGATGAAGATCGACACTGAACTTCTGAATTTAACTGAATATGAATAGAACAGTGCATGCAAGGTGTTTGACAGAATGATCCAGGCATGTAGGGATTTTTCCTTGAGCTGGTTTTTGGTGGAGGGGCCTCTCATTGCTTCTAGAGGCTGCCTGAATATTTGTGGAATTTTTGGAGAGGTGTAGATATGAATTTCACCAAATTTGGCAAATCTGGTCCAAACTTGCAGTGAGTGAAATTTGAAATATTTGAACAGGAGAAGAGTGGATCAAGATGGTTCTGGGTTGTGGGTACAAAGGACTATCCAAGGGTGTTGAGTTGAGGTCAAAAATCAAAAGCATTAGGGCACTTGCTTTACAATCCACCTAGGCTCAAAAGGATAGACAGATTTATTTTGGGAGGAGAAATAGTTGGAATAAAATCCAAAAATGGATTTTATTAGTTTGGACAGAACGTTAGGGTTGTACTATAGTGGGAGGAGAGGTTTTGGGAAAATTTCACCATAGGAGGCATGGTAAAATTTTGAAGGGATCAAAACCAAATAAAAGCCCAAAACTAAAAGGGTTTTCATTTTAAAAGAAACCAAATCCAGGAAAAGGATTTTTGAGAGGGCAAACTTAGAAGATGGTTTTTAGGAAGGGTTTAAATGACCTACTTTCAAACCAAGCAAGGGCTCTTTTGAAAAAAACAAACCACCAAAATTTTTGGAGTGTCACAGTACCTACCCCCTTAGGAAAAATCTCGTCCCCGAGATTTCAGCTGATCCTTAAACAGGTGTGGGTGCTCTGTCCAAAGAAAATCCTCACTCTCCCAAGTTGCTTCATTCTCGGTGTGATTACTCCATTGAACTCTGAAAAACTTAATGGTTTTCTGTCGGGTCCTCCTCTCAGATTCTTCCAATATTTTTATCGGGTGCTCCCGGTAAGTGAGGTCCGGTTGCACGTCAATATACTCATGTGAAACTTGCTTCTCTGGGTTGCTTATGTATTTTCTCAATTGCGAGATGTGAAACACGTTGTGGATACCGGATAAGTCTCCGGGCAGGTCCAGCTGGTAGGCTACCTTGCCTCGTCGGGCCACTATATGAAATGGTCCGATGAATCTTGGTGCTAGTTTCCCCTTAATCTTGAATCATTGCAGACCCTTCATAGGAGAAACTCTCAGGTATACCAATTCTCCGGGTTCAAAACATATTTCCCGATGCTTACGGTCATAATAACTCTTTTGCCGACTTTGAGCTGTTTTGAGCCGTTCTCTAATTGTCTTAACTTTCTCCTCGGCCTCCTTGAGCATATCTGGGCCAAAGATATGGCTATCTCCGGTCTCTGACCAATTTAGCGGGGTACGACATCTTCTCCCATATAGAGCTTCAAAGGGTGCCATTTGCAAGCTGGCTTGATAGCTGTTGCTGTATGCGAACTCTGCATATGGCAAACTTTCTTCCCAACTGTTCCCGTAGGTGAGGACACAGGCTCTTAGCATGTGTTCTAAGATTTGGTTTACGCGTACCGTTTGTCCATCAGTCTAGGGATGGTATGTGGTACTGAAGGCTAGTTGGGTTCCCAGTGCCTGCTGTAGGTGATCCCAGAATGTAGAGACGAACTGTGTGCCTCTATCGGAGATAATAGTCTTAGGGACTCCTTGTAGGCAGACGATACGGGCAAGATAAAGTCTGGCTAGTCTCTGAGTGGTGTAAGTTGTTTTTACTGGAATAAAATGTGCCACCTTGGTTAATCTGTCGGTTATGACCCATATGGCATCGTTTCCGTGTTGTGACCATGGCAGTCCAACGATAAAGTCCATTCCAATCTCATCCCATTTCCACTCGGGTATCTTATTTGGCTGTAACAGTCCGGCTGGTCTCTGGTGCTCGGCCTTGATATGTTGACAAGAGTCACAACATGCAATGAACGTGGCTATATCTCTCTTCATACCGTGCCACCAAATTTTTTCCTGAAGGTCTTTGTACATTTTTGTCCCTCCAGGATGGATTGAATACGGAGCTGTGTGACTTTCAGTTAATATCTGCTGTTTGAGGTCCTTGACATTTGGTACGCATAGCCTTTCTCCGTACCACAATATTCCTTGCTCGTCTATGTTGAATTCTGAGGCTCTTCCCAAACTCACTTTTCTTTTTATGCCCTCAATGCTGGGGTGTCCGTGCTGGGCTTCCTTGATACTTTCCATTAGGGTAGGCTGTATTTCTATATTCGACACACTGCCTTCGGTAACCATTATTAGATTGAGTCGGGCAAATTCTTGTTGAAATTCTGGCCTCAATTTTGGTATATTGTCGTCGTCCGTGCTGGGATTTCGACTAAGTGCATCTGCCACAACATTTGCTTTTCCGGGATGATAGTGGATTCCAACATCATAATCCTTCACCAACTCTAACCAGCGTCGTTGCCGTAAATTTAACTCTGGCTGTGTGAAAATATACTTAAGACTCTTATGGTCTGTGTATATCTCACAACGATTCCCAAGTAGGAAGTGTCTCCATTCCTTGAGTGCATGGATGGCTGCTGCTAATTCCAGGTCATGGGTGGGATAATTTTCCTCATGCTTGCGTAGTTGTCTAGAGACATACGCAACTACCTTGCCTTCTTGCATCAATACGCATCCAAGGCCTTTCCGGGATGCGTCACAATATACCTCAAAATTCTTGTGTATATCTGGCACAATTAGTACTGGTGCCGTTGTTAATTTTCCTTTTAGCTCTTGGAAGCTTTTCTCACATGCTTCTGTCCATTCAAATTTCTTGCCTTTCTTGAGAAATTGTGTCATGGGCTTTGCTATAGTGGAGAATCCTTCAATAAATCTCCGATAATAGCCTGCCATTCCCAAGAAACTCCGTACGTCCGTTACGTTAGCTGGCGGTTTCCAGCCAAGTACGGCCTTGACTTTTTCCGGTTCTACTGCAATACCTTCTTGGGTTAGCACGTGGCCCAGAAAACCCACCTGCCTTAGCCAAAATTCACATTTGCTGAATTTGGCGTACAGTTGATGTTTCCTGAGTTCTCCGAGTACAATCCTGAGATGTTCGGCGTGCTCTTCTGGTGTTTTGGAATATATCAGAATATCATCGATGAATACCACAACAAACTTGTCCATATACTTCATAAACACTTTGTTCATGAGGTGAACAAAATATGCGGGGGCGTTGGTTAGTCTGAATGGCATCACTGTGAACTCATACAACCCATATCTAGAGGTGAATGCGGTCTTGGGAATATCTTCTGTTCGTACTTTTAATTGGTGGTACCCTGATCTCAAGTCAATTTTTGAGAAGACTTTGGCCTGTGCGAGCTGATCGAATAAATCATTTATTCGGGGCATTGGGTATTTGTTCTTGATTGTGACCATGTTGAGAGCTCGATAATCAATACACAACCTCATTGTTCCATCCTTCTTCTTGGCAAATAAAATTGGAGAACCCCAAGGTGAGGAGCTGGCTCGTATGTATCCTTTCTCCAATAATTCTTTTATTTGCTTCTTCAACTCTACCAATTCGGATGGTGCCATTCTGTAAGGTTTCTTGTAAATAGGAGTGGTTCCGGGTGGTAGCTCAATGCTGAATTCTATCTCTCGGTCTGGTGGCATGCCTGGTAGTTCTTATGGAAATACATCTGGAAATTCACATACCACTGGAACCTTGTTCAGCTCAGAAACGTCCACCTTGTTTAATCTAGGTTGCCGAGGTATTTGTCTCTCTTTGGCTGAAACTTTTATTTTCTTCCCTTGATGGTGGGTGAGAATCACGGTACGGTTGAAGCAGTCAATAAAACCTTTGTTGGTGGTCAACCAATCCATTCCTAGAATGACATCCAGTCCTTTGCTTTCCAGTACAATAAGGTTGGCGTAAAATTTCAATCCTTCAAATTTAATAACCACACCTTGACAGTAACTCTGGGTCACTTGCTTAATCCCAGGGGACTTGACGATCATTGATTTTTCCAAGGGAAGCATCGAAAAATTATTTTTCAAAGCAAAAATTTTCGAAACGAATGAGTGAGAAGCTCCAGAATCAAACAAAACCATGGCAGGTATTGTGTTGATGGGGTACGTACCGAGTACGATATCTGGGGCATTCTGTGCTCCCTCTCGGGTCACGTGGTTCAAGTGACCTTTTCGGTGGTTGTTGTTGGGGTTGAAATTGCTTCGCTTTGGTGCTGAATTATTTCCACCATTATTGAGCTTTGGGTTTGAGTTCCTTGGCTTGGGAGACTGCTTGGCATAGTGCCCATCTTCTCCACAAGCATAACAGGTAACGCCTAGGCGATAGGTGAACTCTTTGTCTCTTGCATGGAAATTCTTGGTTGGACGTGAATTATTCGTCGGGGTTTTGTGTGAATGCCCCTTCTAAAATTCCTTCTTGCTTCTGTGATTGCGAGTAAAAGTAGTCTGGTCCCTTTTTTGTTTGCGGAAAACTTCCAGGCTACGTCGCTCATTTTCCAGGGTAATGGCCTTATCCACCAGTGTTTTAAAATCTGGAAAGGTGTGCACAACTAGCTGGCACTTAAGGGCGGGTGCCAGGCCTTCCAAGAATTTTTCCATCTTCTTGCTCTCGGTCATGCGTTCTTCATTGGCGTAGCGAGACAGCAGAGTGAATTGTCTGTTGTATTCTGACACTGTCATGGCTCTTTGCTTGAGTTCATCAAATTCCTTCTTCTTGATTTTCATGACGCTCTTAGGAATATGTGCCCCATGAAAACCTTCCTTGAAATTTTCCCAGGTGATTTCATTTTTGTTGGTGTGCATGTGCAGGAAGTTTTCCCATCACGATGCAGCTGCACCTGTGAGATAATGTGGTGCAGACAGTACTTTTTCACGGTCTGAACACTGTGCGATAATTAATTTTCTCTCCATGTCTCGAAGCCAGTCCTCGGCCTCAAGAGGCTTGTCAGTATGAGAAAATGTTGGAGGACGCGTCTTTTGTAACTCAGATAATTTGGATTGCGGTTGATACTGACCACGGTTACTTCCCATATTGATGAATTGGTTCATCATTTCCTGGTATTGCTGCTGACTCTGTTCATACAAACGACAAACTTGTGTAAAAGCTGTTTCACTGTCCTGTTGACTTGTCTGACCCTGAGTGAAATTCTGGTTCTGCGGTGTGCCATAATTTTCTTCTGGCTGAGTTGGCATGGAGCGCGTCCAAGGACGAGACATCCTTCACTCTGGGGATAATTTTTTTGTGAACCCGTAAGATAAGAAAGAGAGTCGCAAAAGTCAATAAAATCACACCCAAAGGACATTTTTTTAACCTCCATGGTATTTTTTTTGGAAACACACGATTGCGCGTGGAGAAGGACTAGTGCATATCTTACACGCGGGCATAATTATACATTACATCACTCAGGATATGCGTACATAATCCTGACATGTTATTTAAACTAGTGCACTCCTCCAGAACCTACATGGTGCGCAAACAGGCTACTTCTCATAACCTATGTACATAAAAACATACTACACAAGTTGATACATCGCATGGCGTCTATGCGCACTTAGTCGAAGATGGTGAGGATCTCCCTTGGTCTGCCGAGGGTGAGACGCAGAGACGTTGGGGAATCAACCTCCTCCTCGCTAATAGGTTCCAGACGAGAAACATTGTGCTGAGCTGATGGAGCAGGTGCCGTAGGCGGAATAACACGAATACGAGTGGGTGGAATAGGTGGGGTAGCACCTATGGGAGTGGGTGCAACAAGTGGTGCAGAGCGGACGGGAGTGGGTGCAATAGCCTGGTTAAATTCTTCTGTGGTAGGAAGACGACGAGCAGAGGCGAGTATGGTAGGTGAGTGAGAGGCTGTGGATGACACAAAAGTCAGTGGTGGAGCAGTGTGCAGGAGTTCCCTCCTGTTAGCAGCACAGCCATGAACTGAGTCCATGCGTGCAGCCACGAGGTCATCCACCATGCAGTCAAATGCTGCCTCCAGGGCTCGGAGGTACTCGACAAGCATCTCAAAGGCTTCGTCTCGCTCTCCTCTCGGGCAAGAGAAAGAGTAGTGACAGGTGTAAGGCACATGGCATGGAAGGTAGCGGTAGCGACGGGTCTTCATTGCAGGAAGAACATCCTGAAGATGGGCTATTGCCTCGCGGGCAGCCATCTGCATAGCATGCCTTTCTGTAGGCATGGCTCTCCCCATGAATCGGAGACGGCGTATTTTAGCGTGGCCTCCTCTGAATTGCACCGCGGCCGGGTGCATAGTCAGACTGTCGTTGATCTTGTCTGGATAAAGCGTGAAGACTGGGCGCACGGATGGCTCCATCACGACCTGAACGATGAAGGAGAGGAGTTTGACGAACCCCTCAGGCACGGTGGCGAACATCTGAGACTCGCAGTCGTTGTCGGCCATCTACAAAAGTAGGCAAAAATTCTGAGTGGTCAGATCATAAATTTTATGCTGACTGTCAGAAAATGACTACATTTGTAAAAACATGAATAACTCTATCATGCTAATAACCAATTAGCGACCGCATCTAGTGGCTTCCTACAGTCAGCCTGGCTCTGATTACCAAGTCTGTCACGACCGGTTTTTCAATAAAAATGTTTATTGAGAAAACCAATCTATAAATCCCAGTATAGGAAAAGTCATCCTTTCTGGTAGACAAAAGCTTGATAAACAGAGAACCAGTAGCATCAAATATATTACAGGGATGAGCTGAGGCTGCTCAACAATTTATTACAAACTCCCCAATATATTACATATGGGCGGTTTTTACACAAGGGTGGGGTGGCATGCTACTAGCTCGAGGGAAAAGTGGTGGTGGATAACTTGACTTCTACTGGCAGTACATCGAGCATCAAGGTGAGGCTCGATGAATTTATTCGGGGTTGCGGAAGCGGATAATATAATGACCAAGACAGGATCGCACGGGACTGACTGGGACTCCTCTAGGCGTCGGACTCGCTATCAAACTCTTCATCCATGAGATCGCCTTCATCAGCATCTGGCCAAATCAACAAGCCAGGTGAGTACTTGAAAGTACTCGCAAGACAGTTCGGACAAAAGATATAATCAAAGAATGCATGAATGAGTCATGAACAAAGTATGTGTTGGAAATATGCCCTAGAGGCAATAATAAATAAGTTATTATTATATTTCTTTGTTCATGATAATAGTCTTTTATTCATGCTATAACTGTATTATCCAGAAATCGTAATACACGTGTGAATACATAGACCACAATATGTCCCTAGTGAGCCTCTAGTTGACTAGCTCGTTGTGATCAACAGATAGTCATGGTTTCCTGGCTATGGACATTGGATGTCGTTGATAACGGGATCACATCATTAGGAGAATGATGTGATGGACAAGACCCAATCCTAAGCATAGCACAAAGATTGTGTAGTTCGTTTGCTAGAGCTTTGCCAATGTCAAGTATCTCTTCCTTTGACCATGAGATCGTGTAACTCCTGGATACCGTAGGAGTGCTTTGGGTGTATCAAACGTCACAACGTAACTGGGTGACTATAAAGGTGCACTACAGGTATCTCCGAAAGTATCTATTGTTTTATGCGGATCGAGACTGGGATTTGTCACTCCGTGTAAACGGAGAGGTATCGCTGGGCCCACTCGGTAGGACATCATCATATGCGCAATGTGACCAAGGAGTTGATCACGGGATGATGTGTTACGGAACGAGTAAAGTGACTTGCCGGTAACGAGATTGAACAAGGTATCGGTATACCGACGATCGAATCTCGGGCAAGTAAAATACCGCTAGACAAAGGGAATTGTATACGGGATCGATTGAGTCCTTGACATCGTGGTTCATCCGATGAGATCATCGTGGAACATGTGGGAGCCAACATGGGTATCCAGATCCCGCTATTGGTTATTGACCGGAGAACGTCTCGGTCATGTCTGCATGTCTCCCGAACCCGTAGGGTCTACACACTTAAGGTTCGATGACGCTAGGGTTATAAAGGAAGTTTGTATGTGGTTACCGAATGTTGTTCGGAGTCCCGGATGAGATCCCGGACGTCACGAGGAGTTCCGGAATGGTCCGGAGGTAAAGATTTATATATAGGAAGTCCTGTTTCGGCCATCGGGACAAGTTTCGGGGTCATCGGTATTGTACCGGGACCACCGGAAGGCTCCCGGGGGCCCACCGGGTGGGGCCACCTGCCCCGGGGGGCCACATGGGCTGTAGGGGGTGCGCCTTGGCCTACATGGGCCAAGGGCACCAGCCCCAAGAGGCCCATGCGCCTAGGGAACCCTAGAGGGAAGAGTCCTCAAGGGGGAAGGCACCTCCGAGGTGCCTTGGGGAGGATGGACTCCTCCCCCCCCTCTTGGCCGCACCCCAAAACCCATCTAGGGCTGGCCGCCGCCCCTAGGGGGTGGGAAAACCCTAAAGGGGGCGCAGCCCCCTTCCCCCCTATATATATTGAGGCATGGGGCTGCCCATAACACGCGATTTGATCTCTCGTTGGTGCAGCCCTGCCCCTCTCCCTCCTCCTCCTCTCCCATGGTGCTTGGCGAAGCCCTGCGGGATTGCCACGCTCCTCCACCACCACCACGCCGTTGTGCTGCTGTTGGATGGAGTCTTCCTCAACCTCTCCCTCTCTCCTTGCTGGATCAAGGCGTGGGAGACGTCATCGGGCTGTACGTGTGTTGAACGCGGAGGTGCCGTCCATTCGGCACTAGGATCATCGGTGATCTGAATCACGATGAGTACGACTCCATCAACCCCGTTCACTTGAACGCTTCCGCTTAGCGATCTACATGGGTATGTAGATGCACTCTCCTTCTACTCGTAGCTGGTTTCTCCATAGATAGATCTTGGTGACACGTTGGAAAATTTTGAATTTCTGCTACGTTCCCCAACAGTGGCATCATGAGCTAGGTCTATTGCGTAGATTCTTTGCACGAGTAGAACACAAAGTAGTTGTGGGCGTTGATGTTGTTCAATATGCTTACCATTACTAGTCCAATCTTGTTTCGACGGTATTGTGGGATGAAGCGGCCCGGACCGACCTTACACGTACTCTTACGTGAGACAGGTTCCACCGATTGACATGCACTTGGTGCATAAGGTGGCTAGCGGGTGCCAGTCTCTCCCACTTTAGTCGGAACGGATTCGATGAAAAGGGTCCTTATGAAGGGTAAATAGCAATTGGCATATCACGTTGTGGTATTGCGTAGGTAAGAAACGTTCTTGCTAGAAACCCATAGCAGCCACGTAAAACATGCAAACAACAATTAGAGGACGTCTAACTTGTTTTTGCAGGGTATGCTTTGTGATGTGATATGGCCAACAAGAATGTGGTGAATAATATGTGATGTATGAGATTGATCATGTTCTTGTAATAGGATTCACGACTTGCATGTCGATGAGTATGACAACCGGCAGGAGCCATAGGAGTTGTCTTTATTTATTGTATGACCTGCGTGTCATTGAAGAACGCCATGTAAACTACTTTACTTTATTGCTAAACGCATTAGCCATAGAAGTAGAAGTAGTCGTTGGCGTGACAACTTCATGAAGACACGATGATGGAGATCATGATGATGGAGATCATGGTGTCATGCCGGTGACGATGATGATCATGGAGCCCCGAAGATGAAGATCAAAAGGAGCAAAATGATATTGGCCATATCATGTCACTATTTGATTGCATGTGATGTTTATCATGTTTATGCATCTTGTTTGCTTAGAACGACGGTAGTAAATAAGATGATCCCTTACAAAATTTCAAGAAGTGTTCTCCCCTAACTGTGCACCGTTGCTACAGTTCGTCGCTTCTAAGCACCACGTGATGATCGGGTGTGATGGATTCTTACGTTCACATACAACGGGTGTAAGACAGTTTTACACAGCGAAAACACTTAGGGTTAACTTGACGAGCCTAGCATGTACAGACATGGCCTCGGAACACGGAGACCGAAAGGTCGAGCATGAGTCGTATAGTAGATACGATCAACATGAAGATGTTCACCGATGATGACTAGTCCGTCTCACGTGATGATCGGACACGGCCTAGTTGACTCGGATCATGTGATCACTTAGATGACCAGAGGGATGTCTATCTAAGTGGGAGTTCATAAGATGAACTTAATTATCCTGAACATAGTCAAAAGACCTTTTGCAAATTATGTCGTAGCTCGCGCTTTAGTTCTACTGTTTTAGATATGTTCCTAGAGAAAATATAGTTGAAAGTTAATAATAGCAATTATGCGGACAGTAGAACGCTTATGTCCTTAATGCACTGCTCAGTGTGCTGAACCCCAAACGTCGTTTGTGGATGTTTCGAACATCGAACATACACGTTTTGATAACTACGTGATAGTTCAGTTAAATGATTTAAGTAGAGGCACCAAAGATGTTTTCGAAACGTCGCGGAACATATGAGATGTTTCGAGGGCTGAAATTGGGATTTCAGGCTCGTGCCCACGTCAAGAGGTATGAGACCTCCGACAATTTTCTTAGCCTACAAACTAAGGGAGAAAAGCTCAATCGTTGAGCTTGTGCTCAGATTGTCTGAGTGCAACAATCACTTGAATCGAGTGGGAGTTGATCTTCCAAATGAGATAGTGATGTTTCTCCAAAGTCATTGCCACCAAGCTGCTAGAGCTTCGTGATGAACTATAACATATCAGGGATAGATATGATGATCCTTGAAATATTCATGATGTTTGACACCGCGAAAGTAGAAATCAAGAAGGAGCATCAATTGTTGATTGTTGGTGAAACCACTAGTTTCAAGAAGGGCAAGGGAACAAAGGGATACTTCATGAAACGGCAAATCAGCTGCTGCTCCAGTGAAGAAACCCAAGGTTGAACCCAAACCCGAGACTAAGTGCTTCTGTAATAAGGGAAACAGTCACTAGAGCAGAATTACCCTAGATACTTGGTAGATGAGAAGGCTGGCAAGGTCGATAGAAGTATATTGGATATACATTATGTTAATGTGTACTTTACTAGTACTCCTAGTAGCACCAGGGTATAAGATACCGGTTCGGTTGCTAAGTGTTAGTAACTCGAAATAAAAGCTACGGCATAAACGGAGACTAGCTAAAGGTGAGCTGACGATATGTGTTGGAAGTGTTTCCAATGTTGATATGATCAAGCATCGCACGCTCCCTCTACCATCGAGATTTGGTGTTTGCGTTGAGCATAGACATGATTGGATTATGTCTATCGCAATACGGTTATTCATTTAAAGAGAATAATGGTTACTCTATTTATTTGAATAATACCTTCAATGGTCTTGCACCTAAAATGAATGGTTTATTGAATCTCGATCGTGGTGATACACATTTTCATGCCAAAAGATATAAGATAGTAATGATAGTACCACTTACATGTGGCACTGCCATGTAAGTCATAATGGTATAAAACGCATGAAGAAGCTCCATGTTGATGGATCTTTGGACTCACTCGTTTTTGAAAAGTTTGAGACATGCGAACCATGTCTATTGGTGTATATGGATGAAGAAACTCCATGCAAATGGACCGTTTGGACTCACTTGATTTTGAATCACTTGAGATATGCAAATCATACCACATGGGCAAGATGACTGAAAAGCCTCGTTTTCAGTAAGATGGAACAAGATAGCAAGTTGTTGGAAGTAACACATTTTGATGTGTCCAATCCAATGAGTGCTGAGGCATGCAGTGAATATCGTTATGATCTTACTTCACAGATGATTCGAGTAAATGTTGAGTATATTTACTTGATGAAACACAAGTCTGAATTATTGAATGGTTCAAGTAATTTCAGAGTGAAGTAGAAGATCATTGTGACAAGAGGATAAAATGTCTATGATATGATCATAGAGATGAATATCTGAGTTACCAGTTTTGGCACACAATTAAGACATTGTGGAAATTGTTTCGCAATTAATACCGCCTGGAACACCATAGTGTGATGGTGTGTCCGAACATCATAGTTGCACCCTATTGGATATGGTGCGTACCATGATGTCTCTTATCGAATTACCACTATTGTTCATGGGTTAGGCATTAGAGACAACCACATTCACTTTAAATAGGGCACCACGTAATTCCGTTGAGATGACACCGCATGAATTATGGCTTAGAGAAACCTAAGTTGTCGTTTCTTAAAGGTTTGGGGCTGCGACGCTTATGTGAAAAAGTTTCAGGATTAAGCTCGAACCCAAAGCGGATAAAATGCATCTTCATAGGACACCCAAAACAGTTGGGTATACCTCCTAATTCAGATCCGAAAGCAATATGGATTGTTTCTTGAATCGGGTCCTTTCTCGAGGAAAGGTTTCTCTCGAAAGAGTTGAGTGGGAGGATGGTGGAGACTTGATGAGGTTATTGAACCGTCTCTTCAACTAGTGTGTGGCAGGGCACAGGAAGTTGTTCCTGTGGCACCTACACCAATTGAAGTGGAAGCTTATGATATTGATCATGAAACTTCAGATCAAGTCACTACCAAACCTCGTAGGACGACAAGGACACGTACTACTTTAGAGTGGTACGGTAATCCTGTCTTGGAAGTCATGTTGCTGGACAACAATGAACCTACGAGCTATGGAGAAGCGATGGTGGGCCCGGATTCCGATAAATGGCTCGAGGCCATAAAATCCGAGAACGGATCCATGGACTTTGGTGGACTTGCCCGATGATCGGCAAGCCATTCAGATAAATGGATCTTTAAGAAGAAGACGGACGTGGATGGTAATGTCACCGTCTATGAGGCTCGACTTGTGGCGAAGAGTTTTTCACAAGTTCAAGGAGTTGACTACGATGAGATTTTCTCATCCGTAGCGATGCTTAAGTCCGTCGGAATCATGTTAGCATTAGCTGCATTTATGAAATCTGGCAGACGGATGTCAAAATGAGTTTCCTTACCAGTTTTCGTAAGGAAAGGTTGTATGTAATACAATCAGAAAGTTTTTGTCGATCCTAAGGATGCTAAAAGGTATGCTAGCTCCAGTGATCCTTCTAAGGACTGGAGTGAGCATCTCGGAGTTGGAATGTATGCTTTGATGATGATCAAAGATTTTGGGTTTGTACAAAGTTTATGAAAAACTTGTATTTCCAAAGAAGTGAGTGGGAGCACTATAGAATTTTTGATGAGTATATGTTGTTGACATATTGTTGATCAGAAATGACGTAGAATTTCTGGAAAGCATATAGGGTTATTTTCAAAGTGTTTTTCAATGGAAAGCCTGGATTAAGCTACTTGAACATTGAGCATCAAGATCTATAAGGATAGATCAAAACGCTTAATGGTACTTTCAAATGAGCACATACCTTGACAAGATCTTGAAGGTATTCAAGATGGATCAGTCAAAGAAGAAGTTCTTGCCTGAATTGTAAGGTACGAAGTTAAGACTTAAAGCTCGACCACGGCAGAATAGAGAGAAAGGACGAAGGTCGTCCCCTATGCTTAAGACGTAGGCTCTTCAGTATGCTATGCTGTGTACCGCACCTGAAGTGTGCCTTGCCATGAGTCAGTCAAGGGGTACAAGAGTGATCCAAGAATGGCTCACAGGACAGCGGTCAAAGTTATCCTTAGTAACTAGTGGACTAAGGAATTTTTCTCGATTATGGAGGTGGTAAAAGAGTTCATCGTAAAGGGTTATGTCGATGCAAGCTTGACACCTATCCGGATAGCTCTGAGTAGAGAGACCGGATACATATAATGGAGCAATAATTTAGAATAGCTCCAAGTAGAACAGTTATTTGGAATAGGTCCAAATAGAGCGTGGTAGCTGCATCTAGGAGATGACATAGAGATTTGTAAAGCACACACAGATCTGAAAGGTTCAGACCCGTTGACTAAAACCTCTCTCACAAGCAACATGATCAAACATAAAACTCATTGAGTGTTAATCACATAGTGATGTGAACTAGACTACTGACTCTAGTAAACTCTTGGGTATTAGTCACATGGTGATGTGACCTGTGAGTGTTAATCACATGGCGATGTGAACTAGATTATTGACTCTAGTGCAAGTGGGAGACTGTTGGAAATATGCCCTAGAGGCAATAATAAATAAGTTATTATTATATTTCTTTGTTCATGATAATAGTCTTTTATTCATGCTATAACTGTATTATCCGGAAATCGTAATACACGTGTGAATACATAGACGACAATATGTCCCTAGTGAGCCTCTAGTTGACTAGCTCGTTGTGATCAACAGATAGTCATGGTTTCCTGGCTATGGACATTGGATGTCGTTGATAACGGGATCACATCATTAGGAGAATGATGTGATGGACAAGACCCAATCCTAAGCATAGCACAAAGATCGTGTAGTTCGTTTGCTAGAGCTTTGCCAATGTCAAGTATCTCTTCCTTTGACCATGAGATCGTGTAACTCCTGGATACCGTAGGAGTGCTTTGGGTGTATCAAACGTCACAACGTAACTGGGTGACTATAAAGGTGCACTACAGGTATCTTCAAAAGTATCTATTGTTTTATGCGGATCGAGACTGGGATTTGTCACTCCGTGTAAACGGAGAGGTATCTCTGGGCCCACTCGGTAGGACATCATCATATGCGCAATGTGACCAAGGAGTTGATCACGGGATGATGTGTTACGGAACGAGTAAAGTGACTTGCCGGTAACGAGATTGAACAAGGTATTGGATACCGACGATCGAATCTCGGGCAAGTAAAATACCGCTAGACAAAGGGAATTGTATACGGGATCGATTGAGTCCTTGACATCGTGGTTCATCCGATGAGATCATCGTGGAACATGTGGGAGCCAACATGGGTATCCAGATCCCGCTGTTGGTTATTGACCGGAGAACGTCTCGGTCATGTCTGCATGTCTCTCGAACCCGTAGGGTCTACACACTTAAGGTTCGATGACGCTAGGGTTATAAAGGAAGTTTGTATGTGGTTACCGAATGTTGTTCGGAGTCCCGGATGAGATCCCGGACGTCACGAGGAGTTCCGGAATGGTCCGGAGGTAAAGATTTATATATAGGAAGTCCTGTTTCGGCCATCGGGACAAGTTTCGGGGTCATCGGTATTGTACCGGGACCACCGGAAGGGTCCCGGGGGCCCACCGGGTGGGGCCACATGGGCTGTAGGGGGTGCACCTTGGCCTACATGGGCCAAGGGCACCAGCCCCAAGAGGCCCATGCGCCTAGGGAACCCTAGAGGGAAGAGTCCTCAAGGGGGAAGGCACCTCCGAGGTGCCTTGGGGAGGATGGACTCCTCCCCCCCCCCTCTTGGCCGCACCCCAAAACCCATCTAGGGCTGGCCGCCGCCCCTAGGGGGTGGGAAAACCCTAAAGGGGGCGCAGCCCCCTTCCCCCCTATATATATTGAGGCATGGGGCTGCCCATAACACGCGATTTGATCTCTCGTTGGTGCAGCCCTGCCCCTCTCCCTCCTCCTCCTCTCCCATGGTGCTTGGCGAAGCCCTGCGGGATTGCCGCGCTCCTCCACCACCACCACACCGTTGTGCTGCTGTTGGATGGAGTCTTCCTCAACCTCTCCCTCTCTCCTTGATGGATCAAGGCGTGGGAGACGTCACCGGGCTGTACGTGTGTTGAACGCGGAGGTGCCGTCCGTTCGGCACTAGGATCATCGGTGATCTGAATCACGACGAGTACGACTCCATCAACCCCGTTCACTTGAACGCTTCCGCTTAGCGATCTACAAGGGTATGTAGATGCACTCTCCTTCTACTCGTAGTTGGTTTCTCCATAGATAGATCTTGGTGACACGTAGGAAAATTTTGAATTTCTGCTACGTTCCCCAACAGTATGATACTCAAATAACAACGGTAATATTGCAGAACTTGATGTATCAAAATTTAATAACTGAAAACCGATCGGGTGTCTGGAGCGACGCCTCGAAAGGTAGATAAATAAAAATGCATGCCGCAGTCGGGCGTCTTAGCGACACCACATAAAGGGCTTTAAAAGAAATGCCACAATCAGACGTCTGGGCGACATCACATGAAGGGCTTTAAAAGAAAGACCACAGTCGGACGTCCGAGCGACATCACAGACAAGGCTTTAAAAGAAATACCACAGTCGGACGTCCGAGCGACATCACAGACATGGCTTTAAAAGAAATACCACAGTCGGACGTCTGAGCGACATCACAGACAGGGCTTTAAAAGAAATACCACAGTCGGACGTCTGAGCGACATCACAGACAGGGCTTTAAAATAAATACCACAGTCGGACGTCTGAGCGACATCACAGATAGGGCTTTAAAAGAAATACCACCGTCGGACGTCTGAGCGACATCATAGACAGGGCTTTAAAAGAAATACCACCGTTGGACGTCTGAGCGACATCACAGACAGGGCTTTAAAAGAAATACCACAGTCGGACGTTTGAGCGACATCACAGACATGGCTTTGTAATAAATGTAAATAACGAGATTACTCCATCCACAAGAATAATCTTTTAACCGGATTTATTACACATAAATCCCACCGGAGTTTTTGTCACTGAGGCTGATACCTGACAAGATAAGATAATTATAGTACTTGAACAAAGTACAAGATAATTGAAAGATTGAGACTCTGCAGAGTTTGGAAGAACTGAACACAGCCAATGGATTTCCGTAGTCATGAAGGACTAGTTCCGTTTACGGTATTTCAGTAGAAACACATTTAACTAGTACACACCCATTTCACCTCACGTTGCCAGGAATCACCCTGGACAACATCCAAGAAAAACTTTGAGACGGGGAGGCCACAACCTCGAATAGCATGGGATCAAATTTCTATACGCGCGCTCTAAGGGGTGCCCCCCTCTCGGTGCCAACTGGAAACACCCATGCCCCCTGACCAGATGACGGGCCTTAATCCAGGGCCATGGAACCCTCATCCCGGCCTCTCCACTTGGTGTGTACCAGGAAAACGATTTGCAACTTACTATGCCATATTCCTTTCGGAAAACATGTGACAGTATAGGATCGAATGAATGGGAATGTGAATTGTGTCATGACGACACGGAAGTCAAATAATCTGGCATAAGACTGGCATGTCACAACACTGCCATCTTACCCATCCTCATACCAACACATGGCTTTGCAAATATGTATCCAACAACATAATGCTTTCCGAAACCTACTTTCCGATTATGTGCATGAGATATATCATGCAAAGTGATGTTCATAAACATGCCATGACTATACTAAAATGCAAACATGAAACAACACTCATCATATTAAGAGTTCAAACATGCTTGCCTGGTTCGGAGTAGTCAGAGTCTAACTGTGCGAAGTTTGCAGCTCCGTCACCTCCTCCGGTATCTACGGTATAAGAAAAATACGTACGCAACGTAAATACCGTGAGTGTACAGAAAAGTGTTCCAAATATTTTTCAAATAAACATGATAAAAAACTAGACAAAATTCTAAAGAGAACAGAAAAAGAATTAATAAAAAATACTTTTCTGATCAAAAGTTATAAGAGTTTTGGTCCAAGGACCCATCTGTAATGAAACAGAAAATTTCCAGGGGGCTTTGCAGAAGAATCCAGAAAAACGGTTCAGAGAGGAAGCGTATTTGCCAGAGTACGCCTTCTGCAAATGATTTTAAACAAAACAAAAGAGAGGCTGACGGGCGGGTCCCACCCGTCAGGTTTGAAAGTTCAAACAGGGGAGTCGGGAATTGTCGGCGCCCGAGAGCCGCGGTGGTCGCCGGCGGCGATCCACGGCAAGGTAGGGAGATCGGAGTGTACCTCCGTGATCAGGGCGCAATTCCGCGTCTGTGGGAGGTGGCGGTGGTCGCCGGCGAGTACCACGTCGGCGGCGATGCTTGCTCCGGCGGACGGTGATTCGGGTGGTCGGGGATCTCGCCGAAGGGAGCTGCGGAGGTGGAATTGGTGAGGGGGTTAGACTCGCGATAGTATGAGAAGGTATCTGACGAGGTTAAGGCGCCGGAGATGGCCTTACCGGAGTGAATCACGGTGGGGGCCGAGGCGGAACGGAGTGGCCGGAGTCGAGGAGGAAAGGCCCCTCGAGGCTCGTTCAGTGGCCGGGCGCGGTCTGGTGTGGTGGTGGAGTCGTGCGGAGGCGAGCGCAAGCTTGGGGTGCTATATATAGCCGCC
>NC_041393.1:329927132-329974964 GCF_002162155.2 Triticum dicoccoides | reverse complement strand
GTTCCGTTTAGATGCTGACCGCGCTATAATTTGGTCGCTTAGGGGGAGTTCGACGGAACGGGGCGGCGCGGGCCCGTCAGCGGCAGAGAGTGTGCTCTACGCGTGCCGCGCCACGGCGATGGTGCTGCATGCGTGCACTGGCAAGGAGGTGGCCACGCGGAGCCACCAGGACACTTGGGCGGCGCCGAATGGCGTTGTGTCGCCGTTCTGCTTCCTGTCGGCCGCTACGGCGCTACAGCCACCGCAAGACACGCCGGGGCAGGTGGGCCAGGGCACCACCGACGCCAGGAAGGCGCCAAGTGCGCGTGTGAGGCTCCGGACAAGCAAGCCTGGCCGTGAGCTACGTGCCAAGCGCACTGTGAGCTCGTACTGAAGTCACTGACGAAGATCGACACTGAACTCTGAATTTAACTGAATATGACTAGAACAGTGCATGCAAGGTGTTCGACAGAATGATCCAGGTATGTAGGGATTTTTCCTTGAGCTGCTTTTTGGTGGAGGGGCCTCTCATTGCATCTAGAGGCTGCCTGAATATTTGTGGAATTTTTGGAGAGGTGTAGATATGAATTTCACCAAATTTTGCAAATTTGGCCCAAACTTGCAGTGAGTGAAATTTGAAATATTTGAACAAGAGAAGAGTGGATCAAGATGGTTCTGGGTTGTGGGTACAAAGGACTATCCAAGGGTGTTGAGTTGAGTTCAAAAATCAAAAGCATTTGGGCACTTGCTTTGCAATCCACCTAGGCTCAAAAGAAAAGAAAGAATTATTTTTGGAGGAGAAATAATTGGAATAAAATCCAAAAATGGATTTTATTAGTTTGGACAGAATGTTAGGGTTGTACCAAAGTGGGAGGAAAGGTGTTTGGGAAAATTTCACCATAGGAAGCATGGTGAAATTTTTGAAGGGATGCAAAACCAAATAAAAGCCCAAAACTTAAAAGGGTTTTTATTTTAAAAGAAACCAAATCCAAGAAAAGGATTTTTTGAGAGGGCAAACTTAGAAGAAGGTTTTTAGGAAGGGTTTAAATGACCTTCTTTCAAACCAAGCAAGGGTTCTTTCTTAAAACTAAATCACAAAAATTTTGGAGTGTCACAACACCTACCCCCTTAGGAAAAATCTCGTCCCCGAGATTTCAGCTGATCCTTAAACAGGTGTGGGTTCTCTGTCCGAAGAAAATACTCGCTCTCCCAAGTTGCTTCATTCTCGGTGTGATTGCTCCATTGAACTCTGAAAAACTTAATGGTTTTCTGTCGGGTCCTCCTCTCAGATTCTTCCAATATTTCTATCGGGTGCTCCCGGTAAGTGAGGTCTGGTTGCACGTCAATATACTCATGTGAAACTTGCTTCTCTGGGTTGCTTATGTATTTTCTCAACTGCGAGATTTGAAACACGTTGTGGATACCGGATAAGTCTCCGCGTAGGTCCAGCTAGTAGGCTACCTTGCCTTGTCGGGCCACTATATGAAATGGTCCGATGAATCTTGGTGCTAGTTTCCCCTTAATCTTGAATCGTTGCAGACCCTTCGTAGGAGAAACTCTGAGGTATACCAATTCTCCAGGTTCAAAACTGATTTCCCGATGCTTTCGGTCGTAATAACTCTTTTGCCGACTTTGAGATGTTTTGAGTCGCTCTCTAATCGTCTTAACTTTCTCCTCGGCCTCCTTGAGCATATCTGGGCCAAAGATATGGCTATCTCCGATCTCTGACCAATTTAGCGGGGTACGACATCTTCTCCCATATAGAGCTTCAAAGGGTGCCATTTGCAAGCTGGCTTGATAGCTGTTGTTGTATGCGAACTCTGCATATGCAAACTTTCTTCCCAACTGTTCCCGTAGGTGAGGACACAGGCTCTTAGCATGTCTTCTAGGATTTGGTTTACGCGTTCCGTCTGTCCATCAGTCTAGGGATGGTATGCGGTACTGAAGGCTAGTTGGGTTCCCAGTGCCTGTTGTAAGTGATCCCAGAATGTAGAGACGAACTGTGTGCCTCTATTGGAGATAATAGTCTTAGGGACTCCATGTAGGCAGACGATACGGGCAAGATAAAGTCTGGCTAGTCTCTGAGTGGTGTAAGTTGTTTTTATAGGAATAAAATGTGCCACCTTGGTTAATCTGTCGGTTATGACCCATATGGCATTGTTTCCGTGTTGTGATCGGGGCAGTCCAACGATAAAGTCCATTCCAATCTCGTCCCATTTCCACTCGGGTATCTTATTTGGCTGTAACAGTCCGGCTGGTTTATTTATGCTCGGCCTTGATACGTTGACAAGAGTCACAGCATGCAATGAACGTGGCTATATCTCTCTTCATACCGTGCCACCAAAATTTTTCCTGAAGGTCTTTGTACATTTTTCTTCCCCCAGGATGGATTGAATACAGAGCTGTGTGACTTTTACTTAATATCTGCTGTTTGAGGTCCTTGACATTTGGTACGCATAGCCTTTCTCTGTACCATAATATTCCTTGCTCATCTATGTTGAATACTGAGGCCCTTCCCAAACTCACTTTTCTTTTTATGCCCTCAATGATGGGGTGTCCGTGTTGTGCTTCCTTGATACTTTCCATCAGGGTAGGCTGTATTTCGATATTCGATACACTGCCTTCAGTGACCATCATGAGATTGAGTCGGGCAAATTCCTGTTGAAATTCTGGCCTCAATTTTGGCATACTGTCGTCTTCCGTGCTGGGATTGCGACTGAGTGCATCTGCCACAATGTTTGCTTTTCCAGGATGATAGTGGATTCCAACATCATAATCCTTCACCAATTCTAACCAACGTCGTTGCCGTTAACTCTGGCTGTGTGAAAATATACTTAAGACTCTTATGGTTTGTGTATATCTCACAACGATTCCCAAGTAGGAAGTGTCTCCATTCCTTGAGTGCATGGATGACTGCTGCTAATTCCAGGTCATGGGTGGGATAATTCTCCTCATGCTTGCGTAGTTGTCTAGAGACATACGCAACTACCTTGCCTTATTGCATCAATACGCATCGGAGGCCTTTCCGGGATGCGTCACAATATACCTCAAAATTCTTGTGTATATCTGGCACAATTAGTACTGGTGCCGTTGTTAATTTTCTTTTTAGCTCTTGGAAGCTTTTCTCACATGCTTCTGTCCATTCAAATTTCTTGCCTTTCTTGAGCAATTGTGTCATGGGCTTTGCTATAGTGGAGAATCCTTCAATAAATCTCCGATAATAGCCTGCCATTCCCAAGAAACTCCGTACGTCCGTTACGTTAGCTGGTGGTTTCCAGCCAAGTACGGCCTTGACCTTTTTCGGATCTACTGCAATACCTTCTTGGGTTAGCACGTGGCCCAGAAAACCCACCTGCCTTAACCAAAATTCAGATTTGCTGAATTTGGCATACAGTTGATGTTTCCTGAGTTCTCCGAGTACAATCCTGAGGTGTTCGGCGTGCTCTTCTGGTGTTTTGGAATATATCAGAATATCATCGATGAACACCACAACAAACTTGTCCATATACTTCATAAACACTTTGTTCATGAGGTGAACAAAATATGCGGGGGCGTTGGTTAGTCCAAATGGCATCACTGTGAACTCATACAGCCCATATCTGGAGGTGAATGCGGTCTTGGGAATATCTTCTGTTCGTACTTTTAATTGGTGGTACCCTGATCTCAAGTCAATTTTTGAGAAGACTTTGGCCTGTGCGAGCTAATCGAATAAATCATTTATTCGGGGCATTGGGTATTTGTTCTTGATTGTGACCATGTTGAGAGCTCGATAATCAATACACAACCTCATTATTCCATCCTTCTTCTTGGCAAATAAAATTGGAGAACCCCAAGGTGAGGAGCTGGCTCGTATGTATCCTTTCTCCAATAATTCTTTTATTTGCTTCTTCAACTCTACCAATTCGGATGGTGCCATTCTGTAAGGTTTCTTGTGAATAGGAGTGGTTTCGGGGGCTAGCTCAATGCTGAATTCTATCTCCCGGTCTGGTGGCATGCCTGGTAGTTCTTCTGGAAATACATCTGGAAATTCACATACCACTGGAACCTTGTTGAGCTCAGAAACGTCCACCTTGTTTAATCTAGGTTGCCGAGGTATTTGTCTCTCTTCGGCTGAAACTTTTATTTTCTTCCCTTGATGGTGGGTGAGAATCATGGTACGGTTGAAGCAGTCAATAAAACCTTTGTTGGTGGTCAACCAATCCATTCCTAGGATGACATCCAGTCCTTTGCTTTCCAGTACAATAAGGTTGGCGTAAAATTTCAATCCTTCAAATTCAATAACCACACCTTGACAGTAACTCTGGGTCACTTGCTTGATCCCAGGGGACTTGACGATCATCGATTTTTCCAAGGGAAGCATCGAAAAATTATTTTGCAAAGCAAAACTCTTCGAAACGAATGAGTGAGAAGCTCCAGAATCAAACAAAACCATGGAAGGTATTGTGTTGACGGGGTACGTACCGAGTACGATATCTGGGGCATTCTGTGCTTCCTCTCGGGTCACGTGGTTCAGGTGACCTTTCCGGTGGTTGTTGTTGGGGTTGAAATTGCTTCGCTTTGGTGCTGAACTATTTCCACCATTATTGAGCTTCGGGTTTGAGTTCCTTGGCTTGGGACACTGCTTGGCATAGTGCCCTTCTTCTCCACAAGCATAACAGGTAATGCCTGGGCGATAGGTGAACTCTTTGTCTCTTGCATGGAAATTCTTGGTTGGACATGAATTATTCGTCGGAGTTTTGTGTGAATCCCCCTTCTGAAATTCTTCTTGCTTCTGTGATTGCGAGTAAAAGTAGTCTGGTCCCTTTTTCGTTTTCGGAAATCTTCCAGGCTACGTTGCTCATTTTCCAGGGTAATGGCCTTATCCACCAGTGTTTTAAAATCTGGAAAGGTGTGCACAACTAGCTGGCACTTAAGGGCGGGTGCCAGGCCTTCCAAGAATTTTTCCATCTTCTTGCTCTCGGTCATGCGTTCTTCATTGGTGTAGCGAGATAGCAGTGTGAATTGGCTGTTGTATTCTGACACTATCATGGCTCTTTGCTTGAGTTCATCAAATTCCTTCTTCTTGATTTTCATGACACTCTTAGGAATATGTGCCCCACGAAAACCTTCTTTGAAATTTTCCCAGGTGATATCATTTTTGTTGGGGTGCATGTGCAGGAAGTTTTCCCACCACGATGTAGCTGCATCTGTGAGATAATGTGGTGCATACAGTACTTTTTCACGGTCTGAACACTGTGCAATAATTAATTTTCTCTCCATGCCTCGAAGCCAGTCCTCGGCCTCAAGAGGCTTGTCAGTATGAGAAAATGTTGGAGGACGCGTCTTTTGTAACTCAGATAATTTGGATTGCGGTTGATACTGACCAGGGTTACTTCCCATATTGATGAATTGGTTCATCATTTCCTGGTGTTGCTGCTGACTCTGTTCATACAAACGACAAACTTGTGTAAAAGCTGTTTCACTGTCCTGTTGACTTGTCTGACCCTGAGTGAAATTCTGGTTCTGCGGTGTGCCATAATTTTCTTCTGGCTGAGTTGGCATGGAGCGCGTCCAAGGACGAGACATCTTTCACTCTGGGGATATATTTTTGTGAACTCGTAAGACAAGAAAGAGAGTCGCAAAAGACAATAAAGTCACACACAAAGAACATTTTTAAACTCCATGGTATTTTTTTTGGAAACACACGATTGCGCGCGGAGAAGGACTAGTGCATATGTTACACGCGGGCATAATTATACATTACATCACTCAGGATATGCGTACATAATCCTGACATGTTATTTAAACTAGTTCACTCCTCCAGATCCTACATGGTGCGCAAACAGGCTACTTCTCACAACCTAAGTACATAAAAACATATTACACAAGTTGATACATCGCATGGCGTCTATGCGTACTTAGTCGGAGACGGTGAGGATCTCCCTTGGCCTGCCGAGGGTGAGACGCAGAGACGCTGGGGAATCAACCTCCTCCTCGCTAATAGGTTCCAGACGAGAAACGTTGTTCTGAGCTAGTGGAGCAGGTGCCGTAGGCGGAATAGTACGAATACGAGTGGGTGGAATAGGTGGGGTAGCATGTATGGGAGTGGGTGCAACAAGTGGTGCAGAGCGGACGGGAGTGGGTGCAATAGCCTGGTTAAATTCCTCTGTGGTAGGCAGACGACGAGCAGTGGCGAGTATGGTAGGTGAGTGAGAGGTTGTGGATGACACAAAAGTCAATGGTGGAGCGGTGTGCAGGACTTCCCTCCGGTTAGCAGCACAGCCATGAACTGAGTCCATGTGTGCAGCTACGAGGTCGTCCACCATGCAGTCGAATGCTGCCTCCAGGGCTCGGAGGTACTCGACAAGCATCTCAAAGGCTTCATCTCGCTCTCCTCTGGGGCAAGAGAAAGAGTAGTGATAGGTGTAAGGCACATGGCATGGAAGGTAGCGGTAGCGACGGGTCTTCATTGCAGGAAGAACATCCCGAAGACGGGCTATCGTCTCGCGGGCAGCCATCTGCATAGCATGCCTTTCTGTAGGCATGGCTCTCCCGACGAATCGGAGATGGTGTACTTCAGCATGGCCTCCCCTAAATTGCACCGCGGCCTGGTGCATAGTCAGACTGTCGTTGATCTTGTGTGGATAAAGCGTGAAGACTGGGCGCACGGATGGCCCCATCGCGACCTGAACGATGAAGGAGAGAAGTTTGACGAACCCCTCAGGCACGTTGGCGAACATCTGAGACTCGCAGTCGTTGCCGGCCATCTACAAAAGTAGGCAAAGATTCTGAGTGGTCAGATCATAAATTTTATGCTGACTGTCAAAAAATGACTACATTTGTAAAACCATGAATAACTCTATCATGCTAATAACCAATTAGCGATCGCACCTAGTGGCTTCCTACAGTCAGCCTGGCTCTGGTTACCAAGTCTGTCACGACCGGTTTTTCAATAAAAATATTTATTGAGAAAACCAATCTTTAAATCCCAGTATAGGAAAAGTCATCCTTTCTGGTAGACAAAGCTTGATAAACAGAGAACCAGTAGCATCAAATATATTACAGGGTTGAGCTGAGGTTGCCCAACCATTTATTACAGACTCGCCAATATATTACATATGGGCGGTTAGGACACAGGGGTGGGGTGGCATGCTACTAGCTCGAGGGAAAAGTGGTGGTGGATAACTTGACTTCTACTGGCAGTACATCGAGCGTTGAGGTGAGGCTCGATGAATTTATTCGGGGTTGCGGAAGCGGATAATACAATGACCAAGACAGGATCGCACGGGACTGACTAGGACTCCTCTAGGCGTCGGACTCGCTATCAAACTCTTCATCCATGAGATCGCCTTCATCAGCATCTGGCCAAATCAACAAGCCAGGTGAGTACTTGAAAGTACTCGCAAGACAGTTCGGACAAAAGATATAATCAATGAATGCATGAATGCGTCAAGAACAAGGTATGATACTCAAATAACAGCGGTAGTATTGCAGAATCTAATGTATAAAAATTTAATAACTGAAAACCGATCGGGTGTCTGGAGCGACGCCTCGAAAGGTAAAAAATAAATAAAAAATGCATGCCGCAGTCGGGCGTCTTAGCGACACCACATAAAGGGCTTTAAAAAGAAATACCACAGTCGGACGTTTGAGCGACATCACATAAAGGGCTTTAAACGAAATGCCACAGTCGGACGTCTGAGCGACATCACAGACAGGGCTTTAAAAGAAATGCCACAGTCGGATGTCTGAGCGACATAACAGACAGGGCTTTTAAATAAATGCCACAGTCGGACGTCTGAGCGACATCACAGACAGGGCTTTAAAAGAAATGCCACAGTCGGACGTCTGAGCAACATCACAGACAGGGCTTTATAATAAATGTAAATAACGAGATTAGTCCATCCACAAGAATAATCTTTTAACCAGATTTATTACACATAAATCCCACCGGAGTTTTTGTCACTGAGGCTGAATACCTGACAAGATAAGATAATTATAGTACTTGAACAAGGTACAAGATAATTGAAAGATTGAGACTCTGCAGAGTTTGGAAGAACTGAACACAGCCAACGGATTTCCGTAGTCACGAAGGACTAGTTCCGTTTACGGTATTTCAGTAGAAACACATTTAACTAGTACACACCCATTTCACCTCACGTTGCCAGGAATCACCCTGGCCAACGTCCAAGAAAAACTTTGAGACGGGTAGGCCACAACCTCGAATAGCATGGGATCAAATTTCTATACGCGCGCTCTAAGGGGTGCCCCCCTCTCGGTCCCAACCGGAAACACCCATGCCCCCTAACCGGATGACGGGCTTTAATCCAGGGCCATGGAACCCTCATCCCGGCCTCTCCACTTGGTGTGTACCAGGAAAACGATTTGCAACTTACTATGCCATATTCCTTTCGGAAAACATGTGAGAGTATAGGATGGAATGAATGGGAATGTGAATTGTGTCATGACGACACAGAAGTCAAATAATCTGGCATAAGACTGGCATGTCACAACACTGCCATCTTACCCATCCTCATACCAACACATGGCTTTGCAAATATGTATCCAACAACATAATGCTTTCCGAAACCTACTTTCCGATTATGTGCATGACATATATCATGCAAAGTGATGTTCATAAACATGCCATGACTATACTAAAATGCAAACATGCAACAACACTCATCATATCAAGAGTTCAAACATGCTTTCCTGGTTCGGAGTAGTCGGAGTCTAATTGTGCAAAGTTTGCAGCTCCGTCACCTCCTCCGGTATCTACGGTATAAGAAAAAATACGTACGCAACGTAAATACCGTGAGTGTGCAGAAACGTGTTCCAAATATTTTTCAAATAAATATGATAAAAAACTAGACAAAAATCTAAATAGAACAGAAAAAGAATTAATTAAAAATACTTTTCTGATCAAAAGTTATAAGAGTTTTGGTCCAAGGACCCATCTGTAATGAAACAGAAAACTTCCACGGGGCTATGCAGAAGAATCCAGAAAAACGGTTCCGAGAGGAGGTGTATTTGCCAGAGTACGCCTTCTGCAAACGATTTAAAAAAAACAAAAGAGAGGCTGACGGGCGGGTCCCACCCGTCAGGTTTGAAAGTTCAAACAGGGGAGTCAGGGCTCGTTGGCGCCCGATAGCCGCGGTTGTCGCCGGCGGCGATCCACGGCAAGGCAGGGAGATCGGAGTGTACCTCTATGATCGGGGCGCCATTCCGCGTCTGTGAGAGGTGGTGGTGGTCGCCGATGAGTGCCACGTCGGCGGCGATGCTTGCTCCGGCGGACGGTGATTCGGGTGGTCGTGGATCTCGCCGGAGAGAGCTGCGGAGGTGGAATTGGTGAGGGGGTTACACTCACGATAGTATGAGGAGGTATCCGACGAGGATAGGGCGCCGGAGATGGCCTTACCGGAGTGAATCACGGTGGGGGCCGAGGCAGAACGGAGTGGCCGGAGTCGGGGAAGGAGAGCCCCTCGTGGCTCGTTCAGTGGTTGTGCGGGGTCTGATGAGGTAGAAGAGGTGTGCCGCGGGCGAGAGCAGGCTCGGGGTGCTATATATAGCCGCCCCGAGGCGGTTGCCGAGAACGGGGTTCTCCGACGAGGTGATTACGGCGGCGCTGCGGTTGTATGGGAGGTTTCAGAGGCTGAACGTCGTCGTGGGTGCTCCATGGTTCCGTTTTGGTGCTAACCGCGTCGGGATTTGGGGTTTAGGGGGAGCTCGATGGAATGGGGCGGCGCGCGCCCGTCGGCGGCAAGGAGCGCGCTCTCCGCGTGCCGCGCCACGGCGACGGTGCTGCATGCGTGCGCTGGCAAGGAGGTGGCAACGCGGAGCCACCAGGACGCTTGGGCGGCGCCGAACGGCGTTGTGTCGCCGTTCTGCTTCCTGTCGGCCGCTACGGCGCTGCGGCCACCGCAAGACACGCCGGCGCAGGCGGGCCAGGGCGCCACCGACGCCAGGAAGGCGCCAAGCGCGTGTGTGAGGCTCCGGACAAGCAAGCCTGGCCATGAGCTACGTGGCAAGCGCACTATGAGCTCGTGAGTGAAGTCACTGACGAAGATCGACACTGAACTCTGAATTTAACTGAATATGACTAGAACAGTGCATGCAAGGTGTTCGACAGAATGATCCAGGTATGTAGGGATTTTTCCTTGAGCTGGTTTTTGGTGGAGGGGCCTCTCATTGCATCTAGAGGCTGCCTGAATATTTGTGGAATTTTTGGAGAGGTGTAGATATGAATTTCACCAAATTTGGCAAATTTGGCCCAAACTTGCAGTGAGTGAAATTTGAAATATTTGAACAAGAGAAGAGTGGATCAAGATGGTTCTGGGTTGTGGGTACAAAGGACTATCCAAGGGTGTTCAGTTGAGGTCAAAAATCAAAAGCATTTGGGCACTTGCTTTGCAATCCACCTAGGCTCAAAAGAAAAGACATAATTATTTTGGGAGGAGAAATAATTGGAATAAAATCCAAAAATGGATTTTATTAGTTTGGAAAGAATGTTAGGGTTGTACCAAAGTGGGAGGAAAGGTGTTTGGGAAAATTTCACCATAGGAAGCATGGTGAAATTTTTGAAGGGATGCAAAACCAAATAAAAGCCCAAAACTTAAAAGGGTTTTTATTTTAAAAGAAACCAAATCCAAGAAAAGGATTTTTTGAGAGGGCAAACTTAGAAGATGGTTTTTAGGAAGGGTTTAAATGACCTTCTTTCAAACCAAGCAAGGGTTCTTTCTGAAAACTAAATCACAAAATTTTTGGAGTGTCACAGTTCAACACCCTCGAAAATAGTGGGATCATTACTTCCTAAAGTTGATACTCTTCCAAACCCACTTTCATCAATATAATCATCATAAATAGGAGGCATGCTTTCATCATAATAAATTTGCTCATCAAAACTTGGGGCACCAAAAATATCATATTCATCAAACATAGCATCCCCAAGCTTGTGACTTTGCATATCATTAGCATCATGGATATTCAAGGAATTCATGCTAACAACATTGCAATCATGCTCATCATCCAAATATTTAGTGCCAAACATTTTAATGCATTCTTCATCTAACACTTTGGCACAATTATCGGAATCCTTATTTTCATGAAAGACATTAAAAAGATGAAGCATATGAGGCGCCCTCAATTCCATAATTTTTTAGTTTTCCTTTTACTAAACTAGAGATAAAACGAGAAACTAAAAGATTCAATTGCAAGATCTAAAGATATACCTTCAAGCACTAACCTCCCCAGCAATGGCGCCAGAAAAGAGCTTGATGTCTACTATGCAACCTTCTTCTTGTAGACGTTGCTGGGCATCCAAGTGGAGAGGTTTGTAGGACAGTAGAAAATTTCCCTCAAGTGGATGACCTAAGATTTATCAATCCGTGGGAGGCGTCGGATGAAGATGGTCTCTCTCAAACCACTCTGCAACCAAATAACAAAGAGTCTCTTGTGTCCCCAACACACCCAATACAATGGTAAATTGTATAGGTGCACTAGTTCGACGAACAGATGGTGATACAAGTGCAATATGGATGGTAGATATAGGTTTTTGTAATCTAAAATTATAAAAACAACAAGGTAACAAGTGGTAAAAGTGAGAAAAAACGGTATTGCAATGTTTAGGAAACAAGGCCTAGGGTTCATACTTTCACTAGTGCAAGTTCTCTCAACAATAATAACATAATTGGATCATATAACAATCCCTCAACATGCAACAAAGGGTCACTCCAAAGTCACTAATAGCAGAGAACAAACGAAGAGATTATTGTAGGGTACGAAACCACCTCAGAGTTATTCTTTCCGATCAATCCATTGGGCTATTCCTATAAGTGTCAGAAACAACCCTAGAGTTCATAGTAAAATAACACCTTATTCAAACCAACACAAAGAACTTCATAGAGTGCCCAAATGTTTCTACCGGAGAGTCAAGACGAAAATGTGTGCCAACCCCTATGCATAGATTCCCAAGGTCACGGAACCCGCAAGTTGATCACAAAATCATACATCAAGTGAATCAATTGAATACCCCATTGGCACCACGGGTATCCCACGCAAGACATACATCAAGTGTTCTCAAATCCTTAAGACTCAATCTGGTAAGATAACTTAAAAGGGAAAACTCAATCCATTACAAGAAGGTAGAGGGGGAGAAACATCATAAGACCCAAGTATAGTAGCAAAGCTCGCGGTACATCAAGATCATGCCAAATCAAGAACACGAGAGAAATAGAGAGAGAGAGAGAGAGAGAGAGATCAAACACATGGCTACTGGTACATACCCTCATCTCTGAGGGTGAACTACTCCCTCCTCGTCATGGAGAGTGTCGGGATGATGAAGATGGCCATTGATGATGGTTGCCCCTTCCGGTAGGGTGCCGGAATAGGGCCCCGATTGGTTTTTGGTGGCTACACAGGCTTGCGGCGGCGGAACTCCCGATATAGGTTTCTTTCTGGAAGTTTGGGGATTTATAGGAGGGGTTGGCATCGGTCTCACGTTAGAGGGCCCCATGGAGAGTCCACGAGGCTGGGGGCGCGCCCTAGGTGGGGGGCCTCCACCCTCGTGGGGCCCACGGGACTCCCCTCTGGTAGCTTTTCGTTCTAGTATTTTTTATATTTTCCAAAAAAAATCTTCGTTCATTTTCACCGCATTCCGAGAACTTTTATTTCTGCACAAAAATAACACCTCGGTAGCTCTGCTAAAAATAGCGTCAGTCCGGGTTAGTTCTAATCAAATCATACCAAAATCATGTAAAAATATTGTAAACATGGCATGAATACATCAAAAATTATAGATACGTTGGAGACGTATCACCTTGCTCCCCGTCCTCCCCTCTTCCTCCGCACGGGCCGCCTTGCCTTGGCCGTGGTGCTGGTCGTTCGTCTGGTCCCTCGTCGGGGTTCGGCGGTCGCCCGATAGGTCGTGGCGGCTTCGGATCTGGTGGCTTTGGCCGTCGCCATCCTCCCTCTGCCCCTGGTTCTTCCTCATCTGGCCAGGGCGATGGGATTCTGCCCCCTCCCCCTCCTGTCCGTCCGTCCCCTCCGCTGACCCAGCCTCCAAACCCCAACCCTAATCTAACCTGCTTCGCATGCCACCAGCCCGGACACTTCCAGTCCCGGTGCTTCAACCCCCCGTTCTGCCTCATTTGTAGACAAGATGGTCACCTTACCGTTGATTGTCAGAACCGTCGCAAGCCCGCCTCTTTTGTGATTTATGGCCAAGGTCTCCCTGGATGTTCTTTCGACGCCCTTGATAGCGAGATCCCACAGGTGGCTGTTGCGCCTGCCTTATCCAACGCTGCTATCATCACCATCAAAGACCACAAGATCTCTCCTCAGATCCTCCTTGATGAACTGAAGCTTTGGGATGACGGAGGCTGGGACTGGTAGATCTGGCATCTTTCTGACTTGGAGTATGCGGCGGTTTTTCCTTCTAAGGGTAGCCTCAAAATGATCTCCTCTTGAACCACCTTTACTCTTCCTCTCAACAAGCTCGTGGTCTCGGTGAAGGCCGCCTCTAATAGCGCCAAACCCATCTCGCCTCTCTCAGAGGTCTGGGTCCTGATTGATCATATCCCTCCTGCCCTACGCTCTTTTGAATTTGTGATGGCTTTTGTTGGGTTGATTGGCAAACCAATCCTTGTTGATCCGGAGTCTCTCCTTGTTCTTGGTCCTGTTTGTCTCAAGCTTTGGTGTGTTGATCCTTTGTGCATTCAGGGTGCTGTTGATGTGTTCCCCTTGTCCGATGGATTCAAGCTGCGGGTTCGTGTTGAAGGGGAGGACAGCTCCACTATCCCTCCTCCTCCTCCTCCTCCTCTACCGTCGGCTGATAATCATGGGGAGGATGGGGATGATGCCACGAACCAGAGCGGGGGCTCTCACCTACACTTCACATCCTCGGAATGGGATGGCATGGGGTCCGAATCCCGAGAAATGTTCAAGGATAATGCCCCGATGGACAAGGCCAAGGGGGGCGTGCTGAGGCTGTGATGAAGGTGGCTCAGGATGCTTCGCCTCCCATTTCGGCCGGCACGCCTGTCTCTGGTGTCTGCTCCAATCTGTCGGCTCGCCCGGGCTCGCCCTCGCTTTTTGGAATTGAGGATCTCCCTGTCTCCCCCTCGTGGTTTAGCTGGTGCTCCCCCCAAGCGGAAGTCTTCAGTGAAGAAGTTCCTTGCACATAGCCGTGCATCCTCGGGTACCAAGTTATCCACGGTGGGGATGTGTTGCCGCCTGGATACTGATATGGGCGAGGCAGCGGCTCATTCTTCTTCGGTGGTGCCGCGCTCTACTCCGATCCTCTCTCCATCCTCCACGGCACATAAAAGTGGCCGGATCGACGACACATTCGGGTGGCAGACAAGGCTGCTCGTTGTGCGGAAGCTCGTGATCTTCTGGCCTCAGGTATTTCCCCACCCCCGACCCCATATATTATCGTGCATTATCCTCCTTCCCCGGTTAGACTTGTCCTTCCCTCTTACTCGGATGATCACTTGACTAAGGTTCTTTCAGATGTGGGTATATCTTTGGATCACAATGTTGGCTCCCCTTCTTCTTTGCTTGCTATGATTAGAGCCAATGAGTTGGCTCAGTCCGCCATTGCCAAAGCAAAAGAGCTTGATGCGGTCTTCGCTTGTGGCTGAAGTGGGATCAGGGGGGTGGGGCAAATAGGGATGATGCGCCTTCTGTTCCAGTCAAAAAGGGTGCTTCTAAACGTGCAGAATCCTGCTTGGCACCCTGCAGGTCGAGCCTCCGTAGTAAGAATCTTTCTTTCAAATGAGAGCCTTATTTTGGAATGTGAGGGGATTCGGCGCTAGGGGGCACCGGGATCAACTCAAAGATGTGCTGAGGGGCGATAACATTGATCTTGTTGGTCTAGTCGAGACCTTCAAGACTCCTTCTTGCCCAATGAGCTCGCGGAAGTTGCGGGAGCTGACAGATTTGACTGGAATTTTCTTCCTTCCTCTGGCCATTCGGGTGGATTCTAATTGGCTCTAGACGTGAAGTGTTTGACTTTGTTGCATTTGATCATGGGATTTTTTGTGCCAGCACTATTCTATATCGTCGTCAATTAAATGCTCTCTGGAGGCCATGGTGGTTTATGGTCCAGCCAACCACTCCCTTTCAGCTCTATTTCTGGATGAGATCTCTGTTAAAATTGAATCTTGCGTCTCCCCCTCGTTGGAGGTGATTTTAATCTTCTCCGATATCCGTCCGATAAGAATACCAATAACTTCTCCTGGCCACTAGCAGAGGCTTTTAACGACTTCATTAGTAGCTCTGCCCTTCGTGAGATACCCAGGGTGGGATCTAGATTCACTTGGATCAACCATCAAGTCTCCCCTATTCGCTCTGTCCTAGATTTTGTTTTTGTGTGCCCTAATTGGGACTCTCTTATTCCGCTATCTATTCTCAAGGCTAAGGTCATTGTGGGCTTGGATCACGACCCTCTCATCCTTGATGTTGGCCTCCAGCTCTCTCCCAACTCCCCTCGCTTTGCTTCCTAGTTACTGATTAATGGCTTTTGCGATCTTCTCTCTTCTAAAATCTCGCTATTCTCTCGACATATCGTTGCTCCTTTGGTCCTATGGATGATTGGCACCACTGCTCCTATTCTCTTCGTAAATTTCTTCGTGGGTGGGCTCACAACCACACAACTAAGGAACACAGGGATAAGGCCTTACTTACGACTCAGATCAATGCCTTAGACCTTCGTGTTGATAGTTCCGGTCTCTGTGACCCGGAATGGGTGTTGCGCTTCTCTCTAGAGGAAAACCTTGTGCAGTTGCACCGTAAAGCCAAAATTTACTGGTGCTAGTGGGGCACGATCAATTGGTTGCTTAAAGGAGATTCTCCCACTTCTTTTCTATTGCCATTGGGAGGCGTTGGAGATGCACGATCGATAGCCTGCTGGTTAATGGGGTAAAGGTCTCGGGCCAAGGCATTATCATGAACCATGTGGTTGACTTTTTCTCCTCCCTCCTCTCTGCCAAACCTGATTTGGGCTTTAGAATTTCCTCTTGCTTCTGGAATAACCGCGATAGGGTCTCTGCGGATGAAAATGTAGCTCTCATGCTGCCACTTTCTGAAGAGGAAACCTTCCTCTCCATCAGTAAAACCAATGCTAATTCTGCTTTTGGCCCGGATGGCTTCTCAATCCCTTTCTTCAGGAAATTTTGGCATCAACTTAGGCTGCTTATATGTGCGATCATTCAAGGATTTTGTTTGGGGATGATAGACATCTCTAGACTTAACTATGATTTCATTTCCCTCATTCCTAAAGTCAAGGGCACGAAGCTCATTTCTCAATTTTGGCCTATTGCCCTAATAAATAACTTTGCTAAATTCCCTGCCAAATGTTTTGCCACGCGCCTCACTCTTGTGGCCCATCGTACTCTTTCTCCTACTCAATCCGCCTTTGTTAAAGGCTGTTTTATCCTTGATGGGTTATTGTGCCTCCATTAGGTCATCCATGATATTCGTAAGACTGGCAGCAAGGCAGTTATTCTTAAGCTGGATTTTGAGAAGGCATACGACTCTGTGAGCTGGTGCTTTCTAAGGTAGATCCTTTTGTCCAAGGGCTTTGATGGTGGATTTGTCCATAGAGTGACGCAGATGGTTTTGGGGGGCCATACTGCTATTTCTGTCAATGGGACGGTTAGCAACTTCTTCAAGAACTCCAGAGACTTCAGGCAAGGAGACCCCGCCTCTCCCATTCTCTTTAATTTTGTTGTGGATGCTCTTTCTAACATTCTGTCCAGAGCTGCGTTGGCTAGACACATTTCCCTTGTAAGCTCACATCTCATTCGAGAAGGCATTACTCACCTCCAGTATGTTGATGACACGATTATCATGGTGGAACTTAATGACGCTTGTCTCTCTCATCTTAAGTTTCTGCTTCTCTGCTTTGAAGCTCTTTTGGGCCTGAAGATTAATTTTTCTAAAAGTGAAGTGATCGTCACTGGGGTACCGGAAACCGAGGCCCTGTGTGTTTCCCATCCGCTCAGTTGTTCTTTAGGCTCTTTCGCTCTCAAATACCTCGGTCTTCCTATCTCTTCGACAAACTATTGGCCAAAGACTTTGCCCCTACGGTGGCTAAAGTGGGCAACCGTGTCATGCCATGGAGGGGTAGATATAATACTCAAGCTGGAAAGGGTGCCCTGATTAACGCCTATCTTTCCTCCCTCCCTATGTTTGTGATGGGGTTCTATCTTATTACTAATGGTACACACGTTGGGTTCGATAAACATAGAGGTACCTTTTATTGGAATGCGGCAGATAACAAGCGCAAATATCATATGGTCAAGTGGGATCACACTTGTAGACCAAAGAGCCTTGGGGGCTGGGAATTATCAGCACTTTAGTCATGAACAAGTGCCTGATCCTCAAATGGTGGTGGAAGATCATGTCCACCCTGGACAAGCCCCTCTGGTACAACATCCTCAAGGCAAAATACTTCCCTTCTTCCAGCCTATGTTTGCCCATGCCATAGGTGCTTCTCAGTTTTAGAAAGATCTTGTCAAACTCAGGCCCGTGTTCCAAGTATTAATTAGGTGTTAGTCTAGTGCCGTATCCCTTACTAGTCAAATTCATAGTGCATAATGGTAGATCTACTAGATTTTGGCTTGATTGGTGGTGCGGTACAACCATTATTGTTGTTTCTTTCCCAGTGCTTTTTTCTTATTGCCCGGACCCTGAGATCTCGATTTCTAAGCTCTCTGACAATAACTGGGACCTTCAGCTGCATCATTCTCTGTCTCCTGAAGAGTTGGTCGATTGGCAGCGTCTTATTGCCCTCTTCCCTGTGCTCTCGATGGAGGAGGATTCGATGGCATGGCCCCACTCTTCGTTTGGTCGGTTCTCTGTTAATTCTCTATATGGCAAGTTGATTTCTGGCTCGAGCACTTCCAAATCCAAGTGGATCTGGAGGGCTCGCATCCCTCCAAAGATTAAGATTTTCTTATGGCAGGCATCTCGTGGGCGATTGCCGGCTGGTGACCAGATTCGCAAACATAACGGTCCAAGTTCTGATCGCTACGCCCTGTGTGGCCAACGAGAGGACACGACCCATATCTTCTTCACTTTCGTCTTGGCTAAACTATTTTGGTGCTATATCAGATCATGGCTACATGTTTCTTGGAGACCGACTTCTTTCTTAGACCTTTGTATTCTGGCCTCTAACCTGTTTGGGGCCCAGAGAAGAATGTTCTGGGTGGGATTTGCAGCGGTGTGCTAGACCCTCTGGACAACTAGGAACAAGTTTACCATTGAACATGTCTTTCCAGCTAAACCTGTTGATTGCTTATTTAAAACTTGTATATTCCTGCAGCAGTAGAGATTATTGACTAAGGAGGAGGATCGTGATGCTTTTGATGATATGATGTCCAAGTTCGGGCTACTGCTACCTCCCTTCCTCGAGCTCAAACCAGCAGTTAGGAGTTGTTGGCCCTGCTATCATTGTTTTTGAGTCTCCGGCCTGCGTGCCGTGTACTGGCCTGGGAGCCATATTCGTTAAACCTTAGTTTGGTTCGGTTTGTTATGACTCTGCCTGGTGGCTTTATCTATAAAGTCGGGCTCTGGCCTTTTCTCTAAAAAAATACTTTATTGATACCTGGTCCATCTCACTCTTTCACGAAGTCTCTAGGAGCACCTGTTGAAGTTGGCTGCTAATCTATAGCCCGCTTCTCTTCTTTCACCTTCAAATCAACAAAACTATACTACTTAAAGTCATATAGCCAGCCTACATCAACTTAGAACAAGTATAATAAGGTGACGTAGGAGGGATGTAAGACTTAAAATATTTAATTTTTACTGAGTCGGAGGAAGAGAAGAGGAGAGAGAGGAGAATCGGCTTATATATTTACAGCCGGCTGTAGCACAGACTTCAAGAAACATACCGAGAGTGTAAGTTGGGTCATGTAGTAATAAAATAGTACTTTCTTATAGCTAACTATTATACATGTTGGTATTACATTGGCTATAGATGATATGGCAACATGCTATATTATTAACCATGCTCTAACTATACTTTCTCTTATAATTAAAGAATGTGGAGTACAATGCTTGCCTAGGAAAATGTTGATGATACACTATAATTAAAGAAGAGAGTGAAGTTGTACTCCCTCCTATTAGGTTTATAAGTGGGGCACGAATTTTAAGGCTTTAATTTGACTAGCGAAAAATGCATTATATTTTACAAAAAATATTTCTTTAGATTCATTATCGAATGAAGTTTCTAATCACATAATTTGTGTGGCATATTATATACTTTCTCCGCCCTGAAATACATGACGTATAAAATGAGTAAAAAAAGTCGATGCTTTCAAAGTTTGATCAAGTGTACATACAAAAATAATAAGAGAAATAATACCAAATAGATCTCAATATATTCATCATTAGATATATTTTCATAATGAATTCATCTAATATTATAGTTGTTGATATTTTCTTCTATATTTTGGTCAAACTTAGACAACATTAACTTTTTAACCAAATTTGTGTGCCGCGTATTTGGGGACAGTGGGAGTTTGTTTTATTAGTCAAATCGAAGACCTAAAAACTTGTGCCAACTTATAAACCCAACCGGAGGCGGTATGTCGGTGTAGATAATGTTGTTAGCCCATTTTCATATGCAAGGTAATCAATGCTCTGAGCACATGGTTTCCAAGGCTTGTGTTGTCATAGCCCTAGAATTTGTTTGTAAATAGTTGCATCAGCATCCATGCATCATGTTTAAATTTTTAAATTAATTTGAAATGGGAAATCAACAAACCTTAGCACCCTTTTGGAAAACTAAGATCAACTACTACCTCCATCCTAATTTATTAGTCCCCTTAGTATTTTGTGCCAAACTTTGACCATAGATTTAACTAAGAAAATAATAATGCATGTCACCAAAAATTATATCATTGGATTCGTATTTAAACATAGTTTCTAGTGATATTATTTGTGGTTACATGCATTAACATTTTGTTAATTAAATCTAAAGTAAAAATTTAGCACAAAATGTGAAGGGGACCAATAAACCAGGATGGAGGTAGTAAAAAATATTTTCAATGAACACAATTCCCTTCAGAAAATTTCATCCTTTTGGGAATGGGTGAAAGCCTCTACAAAAAATGGTGCATACTTTTCTAGGTTATTCTAAAACTAATTGAGGGACCTTGGAATGATTCAAATATTGTCCACAAATTATTTCAGGAGTTTTAGAAATTGATTTACTATTTTTACTAAATCAAAACAGAGAGACATACTAGAAAAGAAAAAGAAAAAAGTCAAAAAGGACAGAGAGAGGGAGAGGAATACCTGTGTAGCCCACCTGAGAGCGCAGCTGGCGGCCTAGCCCACTTGGGCCTCCTTGTCATCTTCCACCTCTTGCCAGTGGGTAGGAGAAATGTGTGCTCGCCGCTCACGCGCACACGTGCGCCACCTCTCCCTATCTGTGCACCTCCTCGACTCCCCAGGACTCCCCAGAGGTTGCCACGTAGCTCCCGACATCTCTCTCACTCTCCCATGTTCCTTTCCTCTCCCTGCCTCTCTTCCTCGTTGCTCCCGAGCGCCATCGTGGCCATCGCTAGCTGTTGCCGCAACCACTGTCACTGCCTCGCACCGCTGACATGTCCCTGAGCATAGTCGGGCCTTGCTACGCCTCTCTACTGATGGCTGCAACCAGAGGAGCACGACGTGGCCGCCATCGAGCTCATCTTCGCCGCTTCCTTCCAATGGCTGCCGATGTCGATCCATCGCCATCAAGTCTTCCCCGTGCCCGCTAAGTAGCCCCTCATGGTTGTTGCGAGCCTCTACGCATAACCCCTTTCTCCTCATCACATTTCTATCCTCTAGCTCGTAGCCTCTCCATGTCTGAGCTCCCCTACCGTCGGCCATGTCACCGTCATGGCCAGGGCTTGTTTTGGTCACATCCGAGCCTGCCGTTGAACTCTTGGAGTTCCCAAGAGTCTGTAGAGCATTTCACCTAGCCTCCATGTGCACCACAGCATCGCCTGCGTTAGGTTAGTGGCTCCAGCCGCCGCCTCGCTCTCCACCGTCGCTAAGTCCAGCATCCCCAGCACAAATTGATGCCCCCGTTCGATGGGCGCACTCACCAGCTACGCGTAGGACCTTTCCGTCGTGCAAATGGTTTCTTGTGGACAATGTTTGAGCGCCGCCGCCATGTTTGGACTCACTGGAGACGAGTCACAGGTCAACTCCGGTGGGTTTGACCCAATTTGATCGGGTTTGACCTCTTCTGTCATTCATTTGTATGTGCATTGCATCGAATGTGTTCTTTCCCTGTTTGTTGGTGTTGTTCTTTATAGGTAGCAGACAATTCCAACGTGGTGATTGTTGACACCGATGAAGAGCAGTTCCAACATTAGAAGTCCCATGCAAGCAACCCCCCCCCCCTTGATCACTCCCATATAATCCAACTCTCTCACTCTTGCTCTCTTTTATTGCATCAGGACAATAACGATTCAACTGCTACATGTTACGATAGTTGAACCCATTCCTCTACATGACATGTCTTTGCCACAGTAAATATTTAAAACCTCCTTGCATGAGTCAGAATTTCTTGAGGCATGTTGTTACTACTCATCTATTCTTGCTTGTTATGCCTGTTATGCTTAGAGTTGTGTCGGGTCTGATCCATCTGGGTGATGAATTGGAATGGTTGTGTTCATGTCCTACTGTGTGATAGCGAGTGTGTGAACATGATTTGGTAAAGGTAGCGATGAGAGGCCATGTAGGAGTACATGGTGGGTTATCTCATTGAGACCATCCTCGAGAACTGAGTTATGTGTTTGTGATCCAAGACAGTTACTACGACACATTGGGCTATGGGTACTCCAAGCTCTCTCAACTTATTAATCGCCTTGATCTTTTTCCAGGAGTTGCAACTAGTTTCTGGTGTTTGTTGGATAAGTGTTGGAAGTCGTTTGTAGCACTGACCATAGGGGTGGGCTATGATGCGGTATAGACACCGTGGCATGGTGTACCACACCCGAATGGTGGGCTTGGGAACCCTGCACACATCGTTTGGTGCCATAGTGGAAACTTTGGCTGGACTTCCTTGCGGATACAACCTCAAATAGGCGATAAACCTAGACTAGAGTCTTGTGTGGTTCCTCAAGTCGTGGCTGACACCCTCGCCAGGATTGTTGGTGCAATAATTTGCCTCCTTATGTTTTGGAGTTTGTTGACATAAACAGTAAGGGACTTATGTGTTTGCTAGTACACACAGAGTAACAGGTCCCTGGAGTCAAGAGGAATTTGATTCAAACGCTGAAGATAATCCTCTACGTGGAAGTAAAGGTTATCACCGAAGATTATGATAACAAGAGTGACCCCTCAAAAATTGCTTACGAAAAGCAATTGGTTCGGTGCTCATCCAATGGAAGTGACTGCGACCGAGGAGAATGAAGACGAAGTGAAGACGTAGCATTTATTTTGTTGTTTCTCTTCTCTTTATAGATTCATAGGACCACCATACTACTAATAGGGGTCTAGCATTTAAAGCTTTGATTCTCTGATGCTAAACCCAAATCCTATGAAAGTTCCAAGAGAAATCTCTTTGTGTTATGAGAAAATACTTGCCAGCAAGAGACTGTGATCTTCTTTGCTCCGAGAGATTTGTCTTTGATCAATGAGTTAGCATTACTTGGTCATCAAGTAATGTTATCGTTGCTCTTGAAATCTGACCGTTGTTGAGCAACCCCCTCTCCTGAGTGATTTGAGTTTAAAATCCACTGAGAAAAAAACCCTAGAGCCAAATAATTAGATAGTGGTTCAGCATCACTCAAATCTAATTCCAGTACGCTCCGCCAATTACTCTTGAGAGCTGCCAACTCTCTAGACGGTTAGGTGTCAATTTCTTTAGAGACCAAGTGTAATTGTTGTTCTTGAAGAAGAAAGTCTGTAAAGGTTCGGAGATCGCCTCAAGTATCTACCACGAGTGATCGACATTGGTTGATGAATCAATTGTCGAGGAGAATAGGGCGAAGAAAGTTTATCTTCCGTGTTAAGTCACAACCTCTCCAACCAGACGTAGTCCTTTTGAAGAAGGGTGAACTGGTATACCAAATCCCTTGTTGCCATTGAGCATCACTGTTTACCTCTGCTTCTCCTCTTTACATTCAAGCTGTTTCAATCATGTGATTTGTCTCGATGCATGCTTTTAGTTTCCATTCATTAATTTATATTTGCTCGTTATACACTGTTTTCATTCTCTCTAGTGCTGGGTTCCGAGAGTTTTGATATTTCCAAAGTAATTTTAAAACTCCCATTCAACACCCCCCCTCTAGTAGACATACTTCATTCCTACAAGGATTCCACTTTTGAAGGTTGTTGAGATACATGACGTGTATATGGTGGTAAGTGGGAGAGTGTGTGTCAAGAAGTACACCCTTGCAGGGTTAACTGAACTATTCGAATAGCCGCATCCTCAGATATGGAATACTTGGAAAGCTTACATTGTTCATAGACAAGTTGAAATGGATACTCTAAAATGTTCAAGATTAGTGTGAGTGCTATGTATGGCCTTCTCGTAGGGAGGCGAGAGCGGATCCATAATGGTGTATTGATGTGGTGAATATGTGGGCTCGTCTGCGCTCTCTCACCCCAAAGAAATTACTCATAGTCATAGTTCAGGATAGCCACTGAGTCAAAGCTAGCTTGTAGCAGTTAAACTCCACAACCCACTTGTTGATACTGATGCACAAATAGTTAGTTATGATGTACGTTTTGTTGGGTACATTTGTACTATTTTTTGCTTAATTTATGTTTTGCAGGGAGACTTCGGTCTCAGTAGTAGTTCCATGTGGGCTTCGACGAGTAGCTTGGGAATCCCAGACAAAGGTCTGGTTCCTATGGAGGGTCTTTTAGATAGTCAGGCTTCTCAGCCTTCCTCTTTTTTAGTTGTCTATACTCAGACATGTTTATACTTCCATTGCTTGTATTACTTTATATGTTGGGTCATGAGACCCATGTTTGTAATATCATGCTATGTATGGCTCTTCGAAGCCTCTTAAATAAATTCTTTCAGTCATAGAGTTATGTTGTGATGACATGTTGTGTCTACACATATCGTGCATATTGTGTGTATGTTTTGAAATGCATTGGTATGTGTGTGATTCGACACCTAGTTATATGCCTTTGGTACCCTTTCCTACAGGGAAATGCTTCCTAGTGCTTCCACTGATCCTTGCTAGTTTGCTACTGCTTTGGAAGACATGGATTGGCCGACATGTATCTTTCTTTTCTCATGTGTCTGTCCCTGCAGGGAAATGTCATGTGTTGTTCCTTTACGTCCTTGTAGCTTGCTACGACTTGGGTTCATACATTGATGACCGGCACATGCATTGCTGGGTTAATTATGCATGTCCATGTATGTTTGGGTCACCTTGGTCTATAACTAGTTATGTCAACCCAGGTTCTCTGTCATATGGATGCTAGCATCACAATCATATATGTGAGCCAAAATACGCAAACGGTCCTGGCCAAGGTAAAGGTGGCAGCCATGGGTTACCGTGCGTGAGGCGGCAAAGTGATATGATGTGTCTTATGCTGGATCGGCATGAATTAGTATTGGGGTCTTGTGCTCCTCAGAAGGTCATGTTCTTTGAGTAGTTAGCCATTCGAGATAGGATTTGGATTACTGGCAGATTGGAAAGGTGTGGTTGGCCAAATTGCGGTCTTTTCCCTCTTTGCAAGAGCAAGAAAGAGTCCGGGTGAACCAATTGTTTGAGTGCCATTAAACCCTATGCCTATGGAACTTGAAAAACGAGTGTCTTCACCTCAAAAACTTTGACACATCCACTTGGCATCACGACCAATCCATGAAGAAATGGTGGGTGAATCTCTTCGGCACCAACACCCCCAATCGAAAAGTTATGGCATCTCTTGCTATGTTCATTAGCTGGAGTACATGTAATGAATGGAATGTCTGTTGCCTATCTTGCTCGAGTAACACTTATGTGATTTATGTCTTGTAAAACAAACAAACTCTATTCTCTCCTTAACTGATGGAAGAGGCAAATGTTTTTCCTCTGTTTCAAAAAATAAAAATGCTCTAATTCTTCGTGGCTTATTCTCTACTTTTTTCTTCTTTCCTTATCTTTACAACTAGGCTACAATTTTTTTAACAAAGGGTGGATTTTATTGGCTCAAAATAAAGCATAAGAGGATACAAAACACGATGAGTAGATACCCAGTCTCTGCATAGTTAGGATGCATACGGCCAACACTAACACACACACAAAAACACACAGGCAACTAGCAAAGTCATATAATACCAAAGCTATGTATAGGCGAGAAAAAGGAAACCAAAGCGATCATGTTTGTAATAAGCAAACTGCAACAATAACCAAATCTACACCAACCATTTCATGACACCACACGGACAACGAGGTTCTTCAACAACAACACACTAGGCTACAATTGACACTACTGTAGGAATGCACACAGTGGGGGCGGTGCTCTCATAGGTGCCCGCCACTACTAACATGGCATTAATGGCGGACTCCCTGACCGCCATTGGTAAAGGCGTGGACTTTAGGTAGCGCCTGCCACTGATGAGGCACACTACCAATGGTGGGGCATCAATATTCGCCCGCCATTATCTGGGAAACGTACCTATGGTGGTATTTTTCTCTTGACCGCCACTGGTATGATTTTAGAAATGAAAAAGGATGCACCTCCTAGTGGCAGCACTCCACAGTGCGGTCCTACCCCTACTCGGAAAGCTGGTACGCTCACAAGCAACATGTAGGCTGGCAACACCTCTGACACACTTGATCCACCATCCCGAGCCGTCTCGGTCCGCTGTTCTACTGGTCCACTTGCACGATGTCAACTCTCCCATAGTCGAGCAGGTTGCATGTGACCTTGGTGCCGCCATTGGAGCATCACCTCCCACACAGACCACGCCCATCGTTGCGGTCGCATACATGGACTGGAGCACCATCACATCTGCACGGACAGAGGCAAGTAGGGTTGGCTCACGCAACATGGGAAGGAGACAATTGGTGATTTGGTCTCGTTAGGAGGGGATAGGGGAGAGAGGCGGCGCTGAAGTGTGCTTGGTGCTAGCAGAGACAGACGAAGGCGGACGGAATTAACAGCGACGATGGAGGCAAAAATGGGATATGAGCTTCGAGCGAGATAGAGAGAGAGATCGAGGGAGAGAAGTGGATGTGGCTGGTGACTACTGGATCCTCTCCTCTCCACCAATCATAGGAATCACGAATGGGTGTGGATGTGCTGATGGGAGTCACATCATCAATCTGTGGGTGTGTCATTTTGACCAATCAGAAGGAATCATTTTGTCCACGCCAGATCACGGAACTACCAGTGGTGGGCTCTAGATTGCGCCCGCCACTACTACTTGTGTTCCCAGTGGCCGGCGAGCCAATCCATCCACCACTGCTATACTTTCTCCTTTTCACCCACCACTTCCCACTATTGCCATTTAGTAAATAACAAAATAAATTAGTTACTCTGCGACTTTTCCATGATTGGCACCTAGTGCATAACACAATAAGAGGTAAGTGTGGGAAAGTCATAGATGTATTTAAGTCTTCAACTGGATTTCCTCCATTACTTTTGGGTATGTCTGCTATATTTCAGTCTTTAAGTGGATTTACCTACATTAAATACCTACAAATCTATTCTATGCCCTAAAAATAGCTAATGAACAGTAACAAAGCCAAACTCCTACATAAAACTTCAATTGTTGTACCTTTAAGGTCGAAAATTTCTTGGTTTGTAAGACTAAACCTAAAACACTAAGACCCTTGCATCACAAAAAGGGCAAAAAAATTCCAGTTGCCGGCACAAAAAAGCGTCTGCCACTGGTAGGAAAAAGTTAACAGTGGTGGGCATAAAAAGGTACTAGTGGCGGGCACAAAACCACGCCCGCCACTGGTACTTTTGGACAGATTTTCCACAGGACATTTTTTCCAATGGTGGGCTCGTACTGCTGCCCTCCGCTGGTAACTCAAGTAGCAGTGGTGGTAGCGGTTATGTACTAACCACTGATATTATTTATCCCACGACAGGACAAATATTACCAGTGACAGACACAAAATTGTGCCCGCCACTGGTAAAATAATAGCAGTGGTAGGCATAATTTTGTGCCCGCCACTCGTAATTTGTGAGATTATTAGTAGCAGGCGCTAGACTGCGTCCTCCACTAATGTGAGCCTACCTATAAGACTTTTCTCAGTAGTAAAAGATGCAAAAAAATATACACAAAGTAATCAAAAGCAATATCTTTTAAATTCCCTTGATTATTTCATAGTGCTCTTTTACAACGAATGATTGGGCATGCGACAAACCAAGTTGTTTAACATACATATCCATGTCTATAAGAACAGCAAAAATAATAATACAATGCATTGCGGTTATAATCTCTTAATTTTTTCACCACCTAGGCCAACATGCTAAGAGAAAAATGCATTGTGAGTGCCCTCGGACTGGCTAGTGGTATTTCTTATTAATTATCTTTCACGTCATTTATTGCAGTGTCAGATAACATTTTCTCTTAGGTGGTAATTGTTGGATTTTGCTAGTAGGATTTTGGCCCAAAGCCCAACTAAAATATGAAATTCTCATGGCTCATTCATGCATGGTTGTGTGTGGTGTGAGTGTGACAAATTTTTAGTGCCATACTTCTAGTTGAGTGTGAGTTGCACCACTTTATAAGATGAGCTCTTCTACCACATGTATGAGAATGAGAAGATTAGACCTATACGCGCGCTCCTCCTCCTTGCTCGCCTGACCATGATGCGACATGTTTCGGGAATGAGCCAACATAGGACAAAGCTATGCATGTTATCTATATTTGTGCTGCTCATAAAAATGAATGAGTCACTAATAAATAATTAAGGGGAGCGTTAATTACTCAGCCGTTTATGATTCTTTTAGACCGTGGGGCTGTTACCGACTTGTACGGGGGGTTTACTCCCACGACCTACCCGACTTGCACTATATAGATAGACAGATGCCTTCCTTACAACAATCGAGAACATCGGGCCACCAACCAAGTCTTATCCATTCCTCTTCTAGCGTGAATCGCGAGAAGGAACAACAGACCTCCGAAATCCTGCCTCTCGTGATCCCGTACGGGAGAGGGGTGATCAAGTTTTTGGGGAGAGTACTTGTGTGACTACTGGCAGTGATGACTTCCTCAACGACAACTTCTTCCCCGACCTCGGCAACCTCTTCATCAATGACATGGGCGACAACATCAACGCCAGTGGTTCTACTCCCGCTGCACTGTATGTGATTCTGTCCTCCTTGTTTGAGATCATGCTGGAATTCCTGTTTGTAGTTTGTGCCTTAGATCTATTCATCTACTATGCTATTCCACATGATTAGTTCAATCTCCGTCATTGTCTTCATCACTTATTTACTATTTTTTCAGATTAAATCTCGCAGTAATTTGCTCATATATTCAACAATCAAAAAATCTCATTATAGGCAATTTACTTCGAGTGGTTTTGTTGTGCATTTGAAGCCGCCTACCTTCAAGGGGTGTAATATAGGAGGTGGCGCACGAGAGCAGTTTACTGGTTTCAGACCATGTACTGCTATGACGCCACTAAGGGCAAGCTTGAGGGCGATCTTAATCCTGCACAGCAGGAAGCTTTTGAGAAGATCAATACCCTCTTTAAGGGTGCCCTTCTGAGTGTTCTTGACGATTCCATTGTGGATTCATATATGTCGTTTCACAACAGCAAAGACATGTGGGCTGTGCTCGAGGCCGTGTTTGGGGCCTCGGACGCTGCCGGCGAGTTATATGTCATGGAGCAATTCTATGACTACAAGATGACTGATGAGTGCTCTGTTGTTCAGCAGGCTCATGATATATAGTCACTCGCTAAGGAACTTGAGTACTTCAAGTGTGTGTTGCCAGAAAAATTGTTGCCGGAGGCAGCACTGCCAAGCTTCCACTTCATGGAAAAACTTTGTCACTTCTCTGAAACACAAGAGAGAGTAGTTTTCCATTTTGAATCCCATTAGCACTCTTGATGTTGAAGAGAAGGAGAGAGAAAAATACACACGTCCTCGAGTTGCCGAGGGAGCTTCTAGTGCCCACATGGTACACAAGAAGAACTTTCATCCCAACAAGCCCTAAAAAATAACAAGAACAAATCTCAAGGCAAAGGCAAGTTTAATGCAAAGAACAAGCTGTCACATACCAACTTCAAGAAGAATTCTCTTAAGAAGGGGAAGGGACTATGCCATGTTTGCGGTGATCCTGATCACTAGGCTCTGAGATGTCCTAACGGCTATGAGGAGTGCAAACTTCGGAAGAGCGGCAAGTCTGCTAATGTTGTCATCGGTGATACTGATATGAAGGAATCTAGGTACGGTATTCTTCCTACCATCCTTTCAGTATGTCATTCTCCTGATTGATTGATTGACACTAGTGCCAATGTACATCTTTGTGATGATGGTTCCATGTTTTCTTCTTATCAGGTCATAGGGACTTCTCCCGTGCTGATGGGGAATGGGTCGCATGCTACTGTTCATGGTGTTGGTACGGTTGATCTAAAGTTTACTTCGGGGAAGATCGTGCGCCTGAAGCACGTTCATCATGTGCCCTGCATCAATAAGAATATTGTCGTGATTCCCGTTTTTGTCAAGATGGTTTTAAGTTGGTTTTTGAGTTCAATAATGTTGTAATCTTTAAGTGTGGACAATTTGTTGGAAAAGACTATGAGTGCATACGCTTGTTCCGCCTATCTTTGCCAGATATTTGCACTAAAGTTATTAATCATGTTTACCACGATAATGAGTCTGATATTTGGCATTCATGACTTTGTCATATTAACTTTGGTTGCAAGATGTGGCTACCCAATATGAGTTTAATTCTAGAATTTTCTACTTCCAAGGGCTCCAAGTGCTAAGTGTGTGTGTAAGCTAAGCAACCTCTCAAGTCCCATAAGACTGCAGAGGCAAGAGACTTGGCGCCACTAGAGCTTATACAATCTGATCTTTGTGAAATGAATGGCGTATTGGAAAAAGGTGGAAATAAATACTTCAGACGTTGACTGGTGAATCTACTAGATATTGTTATGTGTATCTTTTGAAATTAGAAGATGAGGCTTAAAATTTCTTTAACAACTATAAAGATGAAGCAGAGAACCAACTTGATCAAAAAATTAAACGGCTTAGGTCTGATCATGGTGGAGAGTATTTTCCCAATGAGTTTGATTTGTTTTGTGCGGAACATGGTATAATCCATGAGAGGACGCCTCCCTACTCACCTCACTCGAATGGGGTGGCCGAAAGAAAGAACCGAACTCTAACTGATTTGGTTAACACCATGTTAGACACATCAGGTCTCTCTAAGGCATGGTTGGGGAGGCTCTAATGACTGAATGTCATGTCCTAAACTGAGTTCCCACAAAGCATAAGACAATCACTCCATTTGAGGAATGGGCAAAAAAAGGTTGAAACTCTCTTACCTACGTACTTGGGGTTGTTTGGCGGTTGTCAATATACCAATTCCCAAGAAGCGCAAGCTTGGAGAAAAAACAGTGGATTGTGTTCTTCTGGGCTATGTTTTTCATAGAATTGGCTATAGATTTGTGCTAATAAAATCTGAAGTACCCGACATGCATGTTGGTACAACTATGGAGTCGCATGATGCGACCTTGTTTAAGGACATATTTGCTATGAAGGATATGCCTAGCTCATCAAATTAGGATATACCTACTCTATCTTGTCAGGAATTAGTTGTCATTCCTGAACCCACCATTGCGATGGAACATGTTGAGAATCCTATGGAGGATGATAATGAAACTCATGAAAGGAGTAAGAGGTAGAGGACTGCAAAGTCCTTTGGTGATGATTTCAGTGTGTACCTCATGGATGACACACTGCTACTTGTGCGCTGTGTTGGGATTTCCCTGAAGAGGAGAGGATGATGTAGTACGGTGGAGATAAGTATTTACCTCAGTTATGAATCCAAGGTTATCAATACAGTAGGAGTACCAAGCAACACTATGTTAACAGCACCTGCACACAAACAACAAATACTTGCAACCCAACTCCTAGAGGGGTTGTCAATCCCTCAACGATTATGAGCAAGATTAAATTGTATAGGTTTTGATAGATAGATCTAACTAATATACAAAATAAAAGAAATAAAATAACATTGCAACAAGGTATTTTTGGTTTTAATATATGATAGAAAATAGACCGGGGGCCATAGTTTTTCACTACAGGCTTCTCACGAGAAAATAACATACGATGGGTAAACAAATTACTTTTGGGAAATTGACAGAAAAGCAAATAATTATGATGATATCCAAGGCAATGATCATGTATGTAGGCATCATGTCCAAGATTAATAGACCGACTCCTGCTTGCATCTACTACTATTACTCCACACATCGACCGCTATCCAACATGCATCTAGTGTATTGAGTTCATGAAAAAATGGAGTAATGCTTTAAGCAGATGACATGATGTAGACAAGATAAACTGACCTATGAATAAACCCCATCTTTTTACCCTTAATAGCAACGATACATACATGTCATGTCCCTTTTTGTCACTAGGATTAAGCACCGCAAAATCGAACCCAGTATAAAGCACCTCTTCCCATGGCAAGATAAATCAATCTAGTTGGCCAGACCAAACCAATAAATCAGAGAAGAAATATGAAGCTATAATAATCACGCATAAAAGAGTTCAGAGAAAACCCAAATAACATTCATGGATAGATGTGATCATAAACTCACAGTTCATTGGATCCAAAAAACACACCGTAAAATGTCATTACATCAAATAAATCTCAAAGAACATCGAGGAGAACCTTGTATTGAAGATTAAAAAGAGAGAAGAAGCCATCTAGCTACTAACTACGGACCTGTAGGTCTATGATAAACTACTCACGCATCATTGGAGGGGTAGCAAGGATGATGAAGAACCCCTCTATGGTCGTTTCCCCCTCTGGCAGAATGCTAGAAAAGGCATCTAGATTGGATCACGTGGTTCTAGAACTTGCGGCGGCGGAAAAAATATTTCGTGGACTTCTTTGAGTGTTTGGGGACTTCTTTGAGTGTTTGAGTGCTTGTGGGCCCCACTACACACCAGGGCACGCTAGAGGCCCCTGGCGCGCCCAGGTACCTAGTGGGCCCTGATGACCCACTAGTATAGGGGATCAATCGTAGTCCTTTCGATAAGTAAGAGTGTCGAACCCAACAAGGAGCAGAAGGAAATGACAAGCGGTTTTCAGCAAGGTACACTACAAAAAAAAACACTTCCGCAATGATACGTGTTTGTCATAGTAGGTCACGTTTTCTGTCATGCATGTACATCCATGACGATTTTATGACAAAATCAAGATAGTCGTACTTGTGTTGTCGTAGAAGTGTTCCATGACAGTACCAAAATTATCATATGGAAGTGTCCACTTCTATGATGATAAATGGCACGTCATGGAAGTGCTTTCGTCAAGGGTAACCGACATGTGGAATTCACTGTAATGGGTCTCCGTTAAGCTATCGGGTTCTAGTTTGGATCCATAACCCATTAACAGCCTGGACCAATGGGGATTTTCCACGTATAAAATTCTCATTCACCGGCGGATCGACGTGTCCGCTCAACGTTGGGATAGATGTCATCCAGCAAGTGGACAAGACGCGCCTATGATATGTCGACATGTGGCTCAGCCCAACAGTAGCCCATTCAGGCCAAAAGGACGACCCTTTTGACTTGGTCAAAAGGTAGAGGCCCAGCCCACTAAAAGCCTCTGAAATGCCTATTCACATATAGTCCATTTACAGCCCGCTAACTCACGACGCGTTATGGCCTATCCGAATTAGGCCCAGTAGTGTCATATGTCCGTCCTGTTACGGCCCATAATACGGTCCGTTATTGGCCCATGTTTGGCGAATCGGTCATATAACCCCTAGAAGGCCCATTGATTTTACGGCCCGTAGGAGGCCCATGGTCACTACAGCAGATAGCAGGACCATGGTGACAACGGCCCGTATGTTACCCATGGTTATTATGGCCTAGTTTTAAAAAATAGGTTATTGCGGCCACTAGAAAACCACTGAAAAACAACTACATTGACTAAAAGCAAACAAATAAACAAGACGACAAGGAAATAAATAGGCAAGCAACTTACGCCAGGCTATTACGGCTATTACACATATTACATCCACTAGGCATCAAAGTTCACAACAGTGCAAATATGGGGAACAAAGCAGCATATTACATACACTGGTTGTCAAAGTTGGCGACCAGTGCAAATAAACGCCGCAGCAAAACAAGTCCGGAACTGAAACCACTTCAGAAGAGCTCAAGAAACAATAGCCGGGGTATCCGCCATGCTGGCAAGAAGCTTAGCAAGCTTATTTGCTTTCTCTTGTTTTATGCTTAAATCCTCCAGCGCTTGTTGTTGCACTAGAAAGTATGCATCTGAATTCTGCAGGGACTTCCTCAGTCCTTCAGCTTCGTGCCACAGCACATCTGATCGATGTCTTTCAACTTGAAGCTGAGACCCAAGAAGCCGAACTAATTCAGGCAGTGAGTTCAAAGAGCTTGTGCCATCAGTAGTGCCCAGTAACTCAAACACTACATCAATACAAGACTTTGGGGTTGTCTCACTGTCTTCAAGATAGTTTTTATCAGCTTTCTTGGAGACCAATAGGTATATCTCACTATCTCAAACCTTATCTGCATTACTTCCTTTACCATTGCATAACGGGGTACTCTTCTCCAATATTTTGTCTGCATTCTAAAAGAGAAACAAGCAGACACATCATAGGTTTACCATGTTGTATATGAAACTCATTTTGGTAAACCAGTTCAGTAGTAAGGTGGACAGGATAACAACATGGAACAAACATATATCTTTGTACTATGGTCACTGTACTATATCATTCTAGTTTATGTTGCACTGGTACAGCGAGGTGATATACAAGGTTTTTAACCCCTTTCCGTGACGGTGTTCTGAACCGTCGCCTAGTGAGTGACTACGATACGGGGGGTCCTTCCCACACAACCTAGAAACATTCGGGGATAGGCCCTCCTGGTACACACGCTCGGCAAAATGGTCGTGTGCGATGGGCGGGCGATCAAATGCGATTATACAGGCCCAATCGGTTACGGTCGTAAGGACATCCCACATAGTCAGTCCAAAACAAACATTTCCATTTGTTATGTACATTCCACGCAGTCAGTCCAAGGAATACGTTTCCATTCTTATGTACATCCCACACGGTCAATCCAGGGAAAAGGTTTCAATTTATGTACATCCCACATAGTCAATCCAGGGAAAACGTTTCCGTTCGTATGTACATCTCACACAGTTTTATGTATAGGCTCGTGTGTGACAGGTGTAACTATCACACACGCTCTGCCTCAGTTAACCGTGTACTTTTATTCAACTACATCACACACGATTTGATGAAGAAAACTGTGTGGCATTGGGCTATCCATCACAAGCGCTTTTACTTCTAGAACCATTTGCAGAGTTCCATGACCCATTTAGCAGGTTTATTAGTTTACAATTAATAATTCCAGTATTACACAAATTCACATTTCATACCAAACAACTGTTTGCCAATTTCATATCAGGCACATAAATATATTTTAACATCACAGTATGATAGCTACCTGAAAACAATACAATGCATCATATAGCTAGTTTAGCTTCATAAGAACAATATCAGAACAATATATTGATTTCCCTTATCGAGATCATCCATGATCGTCTTATCCACCTTTGCTTTCAGTTCAATACCTGTTTTGCACTGGCCAACTGGGAAAGTGCCTCCTCCTTTCCAACACCATCTTAGCAAAGTCTGATTTAAAAAATTTGAGCTCACTCTCCACGTTCCTCTTTTTATCCCGCATCTTCAAATATTCTTCAGCGTTGATGACACCTTCTCTAAGCCTACCTCTGTTCTCGTCCTCATACATGCTCCAGAGCTTTGCTAGGCACATTGTCACTCCCAAGATGCGACCCTATCCTAAAGGAACTCGAAGGTCCCACCTAGGATAAAAGCGCATCTTGAAGATGCTTTTGCAAGGTGGATATCATTACATCAACATTACATAATAGATAGGGATACAGACATAAGGCATACAATGCCACACGAATACATCAATGCATCATCCATAAGGTCAACATTCGACTACGGATGAAAGACAAACAGAAGCTCAAACGACATCCACCCTGCTAGCCCAGGCTGCCGACCAGGAACCTATCCCCTGATCGAAGAAGAAGCAGACGAAGAACTCCAAAACAAGCAAACATCGCTCTCGTGTCATGCTCATCACATAACCTGTACCTGCAACTATTGTTGTAGTAATTTGTGAGCCACGAGGACTCAGCAATCCCATTACCATGGGTATCAAGACTAGTAAAGCTTAATGGGTAAGGAAGGGGTAAAGTGGTGAGGTTGCAGCAGCGACTAAGCAAGTATGGTGGCTAAGATACGCAAATAAGAGCGAGAAGAGAGCAAATGGAACGGTCGTGAAGCTAGCAATGATCAAGAGGTGATCCTCAACTCCTACTTACGTCAAACATAACCCAAAACCGTGTTCACTTTCCGGACTCCACCGAAAAGAGACCATCACGGCTACACAAGCGGTTGATGCGTTTTAATTCGTATCTGGTGTCAAGTTCTCTACAACCGGACATTAACAAATTCCCATCTGCCACATAACCGCGGGCACGGCTCTTGAAAGTTTATACCCTGCAGGGGTGTCCCAACTTAGCCCATGATAAGCTCTCGCGATCAACGAAGGATATACCTTCTCCCAGGAAGACCCGATCAGTCTCGGAATCCCGGTTTACAAGACATTTCGACAATGGTAAAACAAGACCAGCAAAGCCGCCCCAATGTGGACAAATCCTGATAGGAGCTGCACATATCTCGTTCTCAGGGCACACCGGATTGTCCAAACTTCCGGTAGGCCATCCTAGAGTGGCCCCTGGTGGCCACCGGCGGCTGATAGGTTGGACCAACACTCATGACGAGCACTGGCCGGGGGTAAATAAAGATGACCCTCGGGCTCCGGAAACCCAAGGGAAAAAGGGCTAGGTGAGGCAAATGGTAAAACCAAGGTTGGGCCTTGCTGGAGGAGTTTTATTCAAAGCGAACTGTCAGGGGGTCCCATAAATCACCCAACCGTGTAAGGAACGCAAAATCCGGGAACATAACACCGGTATGACAGAAAACTAGGGCGGCAAGAGTCGAACAAAACACCAAGCATAAGGCCGAGCCTTCCACCCTTTACCAAGTATATAGATGCATTAATTAAATAAGAGATATTGTGATATCCCAACATAATCTGTCCATCATGGAGAAACCTTCAACTTCACCTGCAACAAACAATGCTATAAGAGGGGCTGAGTAAAGCGGTAACATAGCCAAGCAACGGTTTGCTAGGAAGGGTAACAAAGGTTAGAGGCTGACATGGCAATTGGGAAGGCTTGAAGAACAAGTGATAGGAAGCGCAGCATAGCGATAGATCGAAGCAACTAGCATAGTAATGATAGTAATGAGATCCAAGGTGATGGTCATCTTGCCTGAAATCTCGCTAGGAAGAAGAACGAGTCCATGAAGAAATGAAGCCACGAAGACGAACCAAGAGTAGACGAAAGAATCCTCACGATTGCAACGAAACGGGAACTATCGAGAAGAAGCACACAACATGGTAAACACACCACACATATACATGACATGATGCACAACCAATCATGATGCATGAAAAAGCTACATGAAGCTACTCATGGCAAGAGATGATGCATACAAGAGCAACACATCAAAGCAATGTTAAATGAGGCCGGAAACAACATATAACAATTCCGGTAAGTCCTCATATGCAAATTTAGAAATTGGTCCAGAACTGAATAAACCTTATGTTCAAGTTGTTAAACAGCAAGTTAAGATGCACCAAGATGATCTACACGAGATTCTAGTCAAGTTAGATATAAAGTTCATTTAGTTCGGAGCTACGGCCTAGAAGATATGAGCAAAACAAGTTAAACATGGCATTGATGTAAAATGCATAGAAACATCAAGAAAACACCTCAAAACAAGGATGTCACATGATAATATGAAACTACATGCAAAATCAAGCAAGTTCCATATAGAGTACACTCAAAACGGAGCAACGGTTCAACACATACACTCTATACAAGTTTAAAAGGACAACATGTCCAAAACAGCAACTAGGCATCTAGCAAGCATCAAAACAATATTCTACAGAAACTCAACGTGAAAACAAAAGGAATGGACATGATGTACAGGTAATGCATGACAAAACATGAACTCTGAACTATTTCCAGAAACTACTAGAACATGCTCCAAAGGACATGGCAAGATTGCAAATAATAACAGTTTCAGGCTTAGCAGAAATAACATCAGGTTTCAATGTTTAGAGCTATTAAACAACATGTTACAGGAACTTAACATGTCAAACAAAGGCATGGAACGAATCTACTAATTGCATTGAACAAAAGTCCCTTACTGACCATGAGACAAAAGGGCACAGAAAATATGATGGCACCCATGCAAACATGGCAAATGATATGACAGATTCAGACATGGCAGGAACAACAATAAGTAGGCATGTTGGTGAGCTTGTACCACTCACCACAGAGCAATACATGGCATGGAAAGGTAACTAACAGTAAGAAGACATGTTTGTGAAGCTAAAGATGGTAAGATAAAATCCATAGCATGATTGGATCACTAACAACAATCATGGCAACATTGAACTTAATGTTAACAGGCTGACAGCAACAATAGTTAGCAATTTCAGAGCAAGATTACAACAAGCTACAGCTGGCTATAAATGCAACCAGGGGCATGAATGGATAGAGCATGATATGGATAACAAAACATCCTTAGTGAACATCTCCAGATTACGCACAGAATGACCTGTAGCAGAAGGTTTACATAGCATCATGATATAGCAGAAACAGTCTAGCAAAAATAGTAACAACAAGTACCCTACTTCACGAGCTCGATGCACTCACTACAAGACTCACAAAAATAAATGGATTGAACCACTGTAAAGATGGCATGGTGTAGTTCAAAACACATGTAGGGCTCAAGCTCATAAGATGCACACATCAAATGCAACAAAAATGACAAATCATCAATTTGTAACAGTTTCAGCAGATCAACATCTTATAGCACTCTTGCAATGATGATTCAGGCATCAATATGAACTCAAATGAACATGGTACAATGGAATGAAATGAAGAGCATCCCACAGCAAACACTTTGATATATCATACATGCAAAATGGAGCTACGAGCAGAAAGTTATGATATGATAAACATGGCAACATAAAATGGTTTTCTGAGGACTTGGTGAAAAACTACCCGCGCGGGATCCAGATCGGGGGAACTCCATTCCTCGTATAGAGCAGCCATGGCGGAAGTCAAAGCCGACGGGGAGGGGGCGTGGGGCTCCGACGGGGCTCGGGATGGCCGGGAATGGTCTGTGGAGGCGCAGGCTTGACGGATCCGGGCAAGGCGGCAGCGGACGGAGCTTGGGGCGGAGTTGACCGGAGTTGGAGCTTGGAGCTGCCATCCATGGCGTCCTGGAACAGGAGAGAGATCGTGAGGGAGAGCCTGGGAGGAGGAGAAGGAAAGACAGGGCGGCAGGACCTGAGATCGGCGACGTGGAGCAGTCCGGCGAGGTCGCCGCGGTTGGTCTCCGGTGACCCGGCGGCGGGGCGGCAAGGCACTGCGGCGCGGGATGAGATCGGGAGGAGCTCGGGCTTGCGGGGGAGCGGGGGCGCGGCGGCTAGGCTGCCCCGGGCCCCGATGGGCTCGGCGGGCTACGCCCGGGCCTGGCAACACGTGACTGGCTCGGGCACGGTGGCGGATGACATGGCAACACGTGATTGGCTCGGGCACGGTGGCGGACATGTCCAGCGGTTGTAGGATTTGTCCGGCGGCGCGAGGTGGAAGGAGGCTAGGGTTCATGCGCGAAAAATGGAGGGGAGGACCTATTTATAGGTAGAGGGAGCTAGGAGAGTCCAAATGAGGTGCGGTTTTCGCCCACACGATCGTGATCGAACGACCGAGAGCATGGAGATGGATTAGATGGGTTATTTGGCCATTTTGGAGGGGTGTTGGGCTGCACACAAAAGAGGCCTTTGCAGTTACCCGGTTAACCGTTGGAGTATCAAACGACCTCCAAATGGCACGAAACTTGACATGCGGTCTACTGATGCTATACCAAGGCCGCTTGGCAAATCACGGTCCATTCCGAGAATGTTTAACACCCTCTTACACCAGGAGACAAGAAGGGGACGCTGGATGACATAGGAGTGCCGGATTACAAAACGGACAATGGGGAAAATGCTCGGTTGCATGAGACGGACACCTATACAAAATGGGATGCACATGATGACATGATAAAATGCAACACACAAGCAAATGACATGACAACTACGGCGAATAACTGACAGACACCTGGCGCATCGAACTCGGGGCGTTACAACACTCCTCCACTAACAAGAGATCTCGTCCCGAGATCTTAGGACCGAGACGGAAGGGAAAAAAGGATGAGGTTAAACAAGAACTCAAGAGAAGAAGCAAACAATCGAGAGCACTCGAGAATAAGAGAGGAACGACGAGAATGACGAGAATGGAAAGCTCATGGAATCAGATAGACTATGAAACCACTCATGTTAGAAAGAGATAAGAAACGAATAAGACTGAAAGGATTTAGGCAGCACTCCGGCTGAAAATGAAAGGAATAGAACATGAACTTGAGAGGATGGAATGATACTTGATGAAGACATGACACAAAATCTCCGGAAAGAATTGAAAGAGTTGAATGAAAAGAACGGAGAAGAAAATAACAACTTGTGCCACAAATGAAATTGAAAGCATCTTTAGAAGGAAGGTTTAAACGGAGTTGTTGAGAAAATCAACAACGAAAAGAATAAGTTTGTTGTGGTCTTATAGGTAACATCTAAAGATCATAAGGTGATAACCAGCCACAAACAGAAATGATTGGATAGTTGAGAAGAACGAAGAAATGTAAAACTCCACTTCAAAAGAATATAGAGAATTAATTACACTTCGAGACGCGAGAATAAAAGATAATTGAATTTCTCCAACAAAGTCTTGATGAACTCTTGAAGAATGAATTAAATCATGAAGAACCACCATGAAGAACTTCGGTGACAAAAGGGTGATGAGATAGAATGAAGGAAGAAAAAATAAGATGAGCCTTGTGATGATTTAGATGGAGGTTCCGACGAAATGGTCGAGGGAATTTGAACTACGGAAAAGAAAAGATGAAAACACTTGGAACTAGAATTTTTTCATCAAGAACAAACTCTGAAGAAAAGGGATTACTCACTTGGATGAAATAAGAATAAGATTTATTGTATGCTTACCCTTCATCAAATTAAACTGATGACAAGCAATGGATTTTGCATACTACTTATTCTTCTTGAAAAGGACTGAGAAGTGACATAGCGCCACCTTTAGGAAGGTCTTCAATGAACCACCGTTGGGATTCGAAAGAACGAATGGATTAAAATGATAATCAAGAAAAAGAATCTAAAAGAACCACCGTTAGAGTTCGGAAATGACTGATGGAAGAGACTAAATCACCGGGAAGAATTAGAAGAACAAATATGCTTGAGGGGATTTAGATACAAGAGAACGGGAAGAACTCGAGCTGATTAACAAACATTTGGACGAAGCGCCGGGATAATTGGATAACGGTAGATAATGTGAGGACAAATAATTCTTCTGGAATGATGGCCTCCGGTGAAAAGAAACGGGAAAAAAACTTCTGACATACTCCAGATGGGTAAGAAAAAGAATATCTGACAAATGGAATAATTCGAGAGGATAACATGAAGCTAGAACCACGAATCTTCGAGAGAACAAACAAGATTTAGAGGAAAAACTCTTCTTCGATCTTCAAACGTTGGGAAGGACGACAAGAAACACCACCAAAATTACTGAGATACTCCGAGAGGATGAAAAAAGAGGAAGGGTTGAAACAAAGATGAATAGAATTTGAAAGAGATATTGGAGAAGGCATCTGACTAATGAAATTCATTCTTACACCAAACTCGAAAAGAATTAGGAATGGCTCCGGAATAATTAGAAGAGTCAGGTAAGATCCTTGGAAAAGACCTGTGAGTTAGGGCCCACTAAAAGAAAACACCATTGGAAAGGATTGTTGAAGAGATGGATGATGCACCGGAACAATTGAAATATTTGAATGAGGTGACAACCTCGAATTAATTGGAACACAGACAAATCTCCTGAGATGTCTTCCGAACTCCGGAATGATTGAATCGCGAGAGGAAAACGAGCAAGAGGAAACACTTGAGTCGAGGGAAAGAATATAATCACCCGAAAAACTTGAATTGAGTCCACCGGAAAAGAGATGAAGAATGTCAAACAAAAGAGAATTCACCGGTTGAAACAATTGTCGAAAGACTGAAGAGGCTCCACACGAATGACATTGATGCTCGAAAGAGACTCAGGCTCCATTAAGAAGAGGGTGGGAGGGCGGGAAAAACAAAGACACTTGGAAGGGGGAACCGACGAATATCTTGAAGAGAAAACACCGGTTGAAAGAAAACAAAGGCTTCACACGAGTAGGATGGATACTCGATTACGGACTCCGGCTCCGAGATGAAAAAGGGGTGGGAGGGTGGGAAAAAGAAAACAACTGAGGATTGAACTTGGCAACGATGAAGAGGCTCGAGTCAACATGACGAGAAATGCACCGGATAAAAGAGCTGAGAACCAACGACCGAAAAACCAACTGCGTGATCCTAAAGAAAAATTTGAAGGGGAAGAGGAGTAATTCAAAACACCTACGTCAAGATTCCTGACCTGAGCGACGAAGGGGCTGAGGAGTAAAAAGAATTCCTACTCTTCGATATAACTAGACTCCGAAAACAGTTTTCCTCTAGACTTAACAACGGCCAAACTACACGATCAATCAAGGGGGCTCCTATGGTCGGTCGAGGCTCTGATACCAACTTGTCACACCCAAGATGCGACCCTATCCTAAAGGAACTCGAAGGTCCCACCAAGGATAGAAGCGCATCTTGAAGACGCTTTCGCAAGGTGGATATCATTACATCAACATTACATAATAGATAGGGATACATACATAAGTCATACAATGCCACACGAATACATCAATACATCATCCATAAGATCAACATCCGACTACGGATGAAACACAAACAGAAGCTCAAACGACATCCACCCTGCTAGCCAATGCTGCCGACCTGGAACCTATCCCCTGATCAAAGAAGAAGCAGAAGAAGAACTCAAAATCAAGCAAACATCGCTCTCGTGTCATGATCATCGCATAACCTGTACCTGCAACTATTGTTGTAGTAATCTGTGAGCCACGAGGACTCAGCAATCCCATTACCATGGGTATCAAGACTAGCAAAGCTTAATGGGTAAGGAAGGGGTAAAGTGGTGAGGTTGCAGCAGCGACTAAGCAAGTATGGTGGCTAACATACGCAAATACGAGCGAGAAGAGAGCAAACGGAACGGTCGTGAAGCTAGCACTGATCAAGAGGTGATCCTGAACTCCTACTTACGTCAAACATAACCCCAAACCGGGTTCACTTTCCGGACTCCGCCGAAAAGAGACCATCACGGCTACACACGAGGTTGATGCGTTTTAATTCGTATCTGGTGTCAAGTTCTGTACAACCGGACATTAACAAATTCCCATCTGCCACATAACTGCGGGCACGATTCTTGAAAGTTTGTACCCTGCAGGGGTGTTGTCGGATTTCGGGTTTCGGCAGACCCTTGAGGTTCGAACACTGGGGTGTGCGCAGAGATTCGACCCCCTACCGACTCGCTCCTCACCGAACCGCAGGGACCTAAACTACCAAACTGAACAACACAAGAGACACAAGATTTATACTGGTTCAGGCCACCATTGTGGTGTAATACCGTACTCCAGTGTGTGGTGTGGTGGATTGCTTCTTGGGCTGATGATGAACAATACAAGGAAGAACAGCCTCGCGAGGGTCTGTTCTTGGTTGAGGCTACTTGGCTCACGGTTCGGTCTAGCTCTCTCTGCCTTCTGGATGCCTTCTAGATGCCTCTAGATGCCCTCTAGATGCCTTCTAGATGCCTTCTAGATGCCTTCTAGATGCCTTCTAGATGCCTCTAGATGCCTTCTAGATGGCTCTACCCTGGGGGTGGCTAGTCCTATTTATAGGCAAAGGCCCTGGGCCTCTTCCCAAATATTGAGCGGGAAGGGCGCCAACAATTGGCCATTTTGAAGGGGAACAGCGGGTACACTTATCCTGACTAAAGTTGGTCCTCGCCTGTCAAAGGCTCTGGTGGTGACGCCGGCTTGGGCTCCATAATGACTCCCTTCCGGCCGTTGGGCTGGTCTTGGTCTTGTTGCACCGAAATGGACGCCTTTGTCCGATGCTCTCGCCTGCGCTTGCTCCCTTTGCACCAAAGAGGAAAGGAGGACACTGCACGGGCTGGTTCCCGACTGGCGCCCTTGGTCGTCATGGCTTGCATCATGGGCACCTCGCGAGGTACCCCGCCTCGAACTCTCCGCCTCCTCATGAGCCAGCCTGATGAGGCCGTGCCTGAGGAAGCTCCTTGTCGTCTGCCCCGCGAGGCTTGGCCCCTCGCGAGGGTCTTGGGCTTGTGTTCATGAAGATGGGCCGCGCTGGGCCCCCTTTGAGCCACGCCGCAGGCCGCAGGCAGGCAAGTCTAGGGACCCCCGTTCCTAGAACGCCGACAGTAGCCCCCGGGCCCACGGTGCGCCTGAACTTGGCCGAGCAGAGAGGCGAAAGGGCAAGTGCGAAGCGTCGTGGGCCCTAACAGCCTACGGCCTTGGGCGCCGCATGGCGGTTGATTGGACGTGGGTACCTATGCAACCGCGCGGGTTGATAAAGGAGCAGCATCTCCCTTGCCTCCTTTACTTCCTGCAGTTGCTGCTCAGATCCCCTTTCTTGCATCCCTCCTTCCTGCCTCCAAAGTCTTCAGATCTACTCCGCCTGCGTGCCCTAGCCAGTCATGGCGCCTCGCCAAGTCCCGGCCGGAGCTTGGTATTCGCCTGCCTTGGACCCGCCAAACGTGTCAACGGCGAGCCTTGCCCTGGTGCGCCAGATGGCGGCAGCGCAGGGCATCGACGGGACGAAGGCGTTCAAGGCTGGCTCCTCCGTCCCTGAAGGCTGAGGGAGCACCTTCTATCCGCTCTTCGTGAGCGCCATCGTCGCCGGCCTGGTGCCTCCCTTTTCTGAGTTTTTCTTCTCTATCCTCCGCCACTACAATATTCAAGCTCTGCACCTCCATCCCAACTACGTCCTTCTTTTGGCGATCTTCGCCTACTATTGTGAGGCCCACGTAGGGGTGAAACCCTCGGTGGCCTTGCTGCGCCACTACTTCTCTCTCCGGACCTCCCGTGGCTCCGCCTCCGCATGTGCAAGCTTCATCGCGTACGACGGGTCCATCGCCATTTCGAATCCTAGGAAGAGGATTGAGGGCTTCAGGAGCAAGTGGGTCTTGGTGGATGCTAGACGCACCCACCCTCAGCTGATCCTGCCCACGGAGCACCCTGCGAGCTCTGACAACTGGTCCCGAGTGGAGCTTCCGGATCCCTGCGTGAAGCTGGTGTTGGAGAAGATGGACGCAGATTTGAGGCCGGCCAGCGTGGCGACGGCGAAGCTGACCGGTGCGTCGCTGCTGAGGGAGTTCCTGGAGCATCATCTGGCTCCGCTCCGTCAGTACTCGCTTCCGATGTGGAGGCCTCACCCGAGCCCCATGGTCCTGGCCGACGAGGACCTGGCTGTGGTCCTCCAGTCCTTGGTTGGGGGCGACGTGGCGAGGCTGGAGGGCGCCCCTACACCCCTGTTCCTTCGCGAGGATTGGGAGCAGGTAGTGGGGTCCATGCCCGTCTTCAACGGGGACGGGCTCATGCCCGCGGAGGCTCCAGAAGACCTGGTGGACGTGTCCTCCGGCGACTCCAGCGAAGAGGAGGAAGAAGGGGAGCGGGAAGAGGGGGTTGACTCAGAGGCGGAGTCAAGGGCTCCTCCCCTTCGGTGCAGGTCCTGCACTCTCCGCCTCCCCCAGAGTGACAACGACGAGGATGAGGATGAGCAGGGCGGCGGGAACCTGCCTTCGATCCCGAAGAAGGACCGGACTGGGCTGGTCCACCGCGGGTCTGCCCAGGCCCCGAGGCGATCCGCAGGCGCGCCTCCTGCTCCCGAGCTCCTTGAAGCTGACCCTTGCAGCCGGCTCTCGGGCTTCAAGTACGGCCGGAGACTGCTTGAGCCCACCTGCAATGACCTGTAAGTGCTCAATTTCTGTCTTGCTTATTGTTTTGTTGCCGAGACTTGATGCTTGTATCTCCTGGCCAGGCTGGCGCCCGCGGCAAAGAAGCCGAAGGGAGCTCCTGAGGCCCCATCCGTGACAGTGCCCCTGCCCGAGAAAGAAGGTGACTGTGACGCGCAGGCCTCTCCTGCCTGGGCATCCTCGCGAGGTCAGGCTGAGCCTGCTGGGGCGAGCTCAGCCCCCTTGACCGAGGCGACTCCCGAGGTGCCCTTGCTTGACGCTGCCTCCACTACTGCCATGACGCAGCTGGTTCCGCCTCAGGATGCTGTGGTCACGCTGTCGTCTTCTCCTCCTACTCCACCGACTGCTGCTTCCTCGAATACTGTTCTGGATCGCGCCGTTGCCGGACTGGACCGTCTGCGACAGGATCTTCTGGAGGCCGACCCTCGTCTAGTGGCCGGGCACTTGGAGCTGGCTTCTGGATGGATTTGCTCCGATGCTTCGATATGGGCGGCGCTGGTCCGTGCCTCGACGGCTTGCGACGAGGAGAAGCAGGCCGTTCTTGAGGCGAAGGTTGCCCGCGATTCTGCCCTTAGGGAGGCAGCTAGCATCCGAGGTCACTGTGAGACGCTGGAGAGCGAGCTGAAGGGCCTGCAGAACCAGCTTGCCAAGGAGGTCCGCCTTCGTGAAGAGCAGCAGGAAAGCATGAAGGCTCGCGAGGCGGCCGTCAGGGACTTGGAGGCCGAGCTCAAGAGGCGCCGTGGCCACCTGGGCGCGCTGCAGCAAGAGTTGGAGGCTAGGAAGGTTGAGCTCGACGGCAAGGCCCGGGTTCTTGCCAAGGATCGCTTGGCTTTCGCGGACATGGAAGAGAAAGCTCACACTTCGCTGAAGACGCTTTATGACAGCGTCCTTGAGAGCCCACTGGCCTGCGAGGAGGATGGCCCCGCCAAGCTGCTTCCCTTCCTGGTTCACGCCCTTCACGACGTCACCCTTGGCCTTGGCCCCACGGCCGAAGCCGAGGCACGCGTCTTGTCTTCTGCAGCACTGACACGGGTCTTCACCCACGTCTATCTTTGTGACCCCAACATCGACCTCGACAGCCTGCTGGAGCCAGCGAGCGGCGAGCGTGCCGCTGCCACTGCTGAGGCCGTGAAGGGTCATGCGGATGCCCTGCTGGGGAAGTTCCGGGCCTTCAGTACGAGGCCGAAGCGTAGCGCTGCTAGCCCTGCTGCTCAACAAGCCGAACCTGCCCCGCGCAGCTCTCCCACCGGCAAGTGACTCCATCGTGGCTCCCGTCCTGCTTTTAATTCTTGCACATGTACCATGCCTCGGGGAGGCGTTGAAACTTATGTTTGATGCTGTGATAACAGCATGGACTGTAATATTTGCCTTTGAATTCCCTGAAATTTGCATTATTCCTTCCTACTTGCTTATGTTCCACGCCGGCAGAGCCCGGCCCCGCGCATACCTCAGCCGCCATTGGCCCCGACCAGAAACCAGGACGGGACCAAGGAGTGAGGGGCTACGTGACAAGTTAGGCTCCTGAGTCGCGATGCTCAGGAGTCCCCCTTGGCGCTCGAATAGCAAGTAGGGAGCTGAGATGTGGGGGTGACTCCTTAGGGAGGCAAGATGCGAGTGGATTTGTCGTTCTACGTCTGCAGAGCCCGGCCCTGCGCATACCTCAACCGCCGTTAGCCTTTCGAAACTATGGAGTGAGGGGCTACGTGACCAGTTAGGCTCCTGAGTCGCGATGCTCAGGAGTCCCCCTTGATGCTCAAACGGCCTTCGTACCTTGGCTCCGCTCGGGGAGGGACGCGTGACAAACCAGGCCCGTGGGGGCCTGGCCAGGTGGCGTGCGTCTGGGCATGACCCAGGCGCAGCCCCCGTGCCCAGCCCCTTCGCGCGGCACTCCCGAGGGGAGGCGTTGCAACAAGGCCAGACACTGAGCTCCGGGCTCCCTGAGGTTGATGCGGCCCAGAGGCCACCCTAAGTTGTTTATCACCAGCGCGGAGCATAGCGCTTCCGTATGCGTACGGGCATACCGCTCCTTGGTAGTGTCATCAGCCAGCACGGAGCATGGTGCTTCCACTAGTGCATGGGAGGGGGCTCCCCTCCGGGAGGAGCCCCCGAGGTGCATACAGCCCCACCCTGACACGTGGCTGGCACGGTAGGGCTTGACGAGGTGTATCTGGGCACCCGTGAGCCAGCGCGGGACTCACGGGGCCCTACCTCAAGGCGGGTTGCGCCTGGCTCTGGGCCTTATCTTCGAGTGTGTTCCTGCAAATTTGGCCAGATGCCGGTGCTCTACGTCTTCGGGTCTCGGCTCTCGGGCTGGTCTCAGCCGTCGCTGGCATGCCAGGTCGCGATGCCATGGACAAGACCAGAGGGTGAGGTCCGGAGAGCCGGTAGGAGCCCTGAGTCGCGATGCTCAGGTACCCCCCTTTAACGCGCAAGCTAGGTTAGATGATGAAACTCTACGTCCTCGGGTCCCGACTCTCGGGCTAGTCTCAGCCGTCGCTGGCATGCCAGGTTGCGATGCCATGGACAAGACCAGAGGGCGAGGGCCGGAGAGCCGG